>NC_086099.1:115067980-115290480 GCF_963921235.1 Mobula hypostoma | reverse complement strand
AACACACACCCATAGACACAACACACACACAACACACACACCTCCCCTCACTCACACACCACACACACACACCACAACCCTCCACACATACAACACACACACTCCCCACACACACCACACACCACACCCCCACACACACAGACACAGACACAGACACACACCACGCCCCCACACACACAGACACACACCACACACACACAACACCCCCCCACACACACACACACACCACACACACAGCAAACACACCGCACAGACTCCCGCACACACACACATTACACACATACACACACACACACAACAAACACACACACACAGCACACACACCACACAGACTCCCACACAAACACACATCACACACATACAAACACACAAACACACACACAGCACACACACACAAAACACACACACACACACACACACACACACACCACATACACAACACACACAAAACACACACACCTCCCCTCACACACACACCACACACACACACCACACCCCCACACACACAGACACAGACACAGACACACACCACGCCCCCACACACACAGACACACACCACACACACACAACACCCCCCCACACACACACACACAACACACACACAGCAAACACACCGCACAGACTCCCACACACACACAACAAACACACACACACCGCACACACAGCACACACACCACACAGACTCCCACACAAACACACATCACACACATACAAACACACAAACACACACACAGCACACAGACACAAAACACACACACACACACACAAACACACACACACACCACACATACACAACACACACAAAACACACACACCTCCCCTCACACAGACCACACACCCCCGACACACACATACACCACACACACACACACACACACACACACACACACACACCCACCCAACACATACACACACATACAACACGCACACCACACACACACACAACAGACACACAAAAGAGACACACACCACAAACAACCACACAACACACACACCCATAGACACAACACACACACCTCCCCTCACACACACACCCACACACACACACACGCACACAGAAAACACACACACATAGACACAACACACACACAACACACACACCTCCCCTCACACACACACCACAACCCTCCACACACACAACACACACACTCCCCACACACAGACACACCCCACACACACACACCACACACAGACACACCCCACAAACACACACACCCATATATAACACATGCACACACACACACACCACTGCCCCACACACAAAAACACCACACACATACCACATGCACACACACACCACACCCCTCCCACACACGCAAACACCCCCACACACATGCACCCCCCACACACACACACATCACACAGCCACACACAACACCCCCCACACACAAACATATACACACACACACAACATACACACCATTCCCATCACACCCCCACACACACCACACCCCCGCACACAGACACAGACACACACACACCACACCCCCACACACACAGGCACACCCCCACACCACACCCCCACACACACACAACCCCCACACACACACCCCTCACACACACACCACCTACACACATACACCACACACATACACACACACAGAGATACACAGACACCCACACACACACACACACCCTCCACACACAAACACCACACACACACCACATGCACACACTCAACACCCCTCCCACACACACAAACACCCCCCACACACACGCACCCCACACACACGCACACGATAAACACACAACACACACACAACACGCACACCACACATACACAACACACACACCACCCCACACACACACCACACCCCCACACACACCACACCCCCACACACACAGACACACACTGCACACAGAGCAAACACACCGCACAGACTCCCACGCGCACACATTACACACATACACACACACACACAACACACACACACACCGCACACACAGCACACACACACACACCGAAACAGACTCCCACACAAACACACATCACACACAAACACACACACAGCACACATTACACAAAACACACACACACACAATCACACACACACACGCACACACACACACTCCACACATACACAACACACACACAACACACACACCTCCCCTCACACAGACCACACACCCAGCACACATTACACAAAACACACACACACACAATCACACACACACACGCACACACACACACTCCACACATACACAACACACACACACCTCCCCTCACACAGACCACACACCCCCGACACACACATACACCACACACACACACACGCACACACACACCACACACACCAACCCAACACATACATACACATACACCACACACACAAAAGAGACACACACCACAAACAACCACACAACACACACACACCACACACACAACCACAACCACCCCCACACACACAAACACTACACACACACCACATGCACACACACAACACCCCCCACACACATGCACCCCACACACACACACCACACACACCCACAACATACACACTCAAAACACACCCCACACACAAACATATACACACACACAACATACACACCACCACCCCCCACACACACACCACACCTCCACACACAGACACAGACACACACCACACCCCCACACACACATCCCCCACACACACACCCCTCACACACACACTCACACCACCTACACACATACACACACACACACAGCACACACACATAAAACACACACCCATAGACACAACACACACACCCACACACACACACACGCACACACAAAACACACACACATAGACACAACACACACACAACATACACACCTCCACTCACACACACACCACAACCCTCCACACATACAACACACACACTCCCTACACACACACACCACATGCAAACAACCACGCCCCACACATACAACACACACACACCCCACACACACACCACACACACAGACAAAGACACACACACACCACAACCCCCACACACACACCCCTCACACACACACTAACACTACCTACACACATACACACACACACACAGACACCCACACACACACCACACACACACACCATAACCGCCCACACATACAACACACACACAACACACACAAACAACCCCCCACACATACAACACACACACACACCCCACACACACACCACACACACAAACAACGCCCCCCCACACACAAAGGCACATACACACACCACACCCCCCCACACACACAACCCCCACACACACACCCCTCACACACACATCACCTACACACATACACCACACACATACACACACACAGAGATACACAGACACCCACACACACACACACACTCCACACACACACCACACACACACACACACACCCCACACACACACGCACCCCACACACACACACACACCACAAACACCCACACACAAGCACACACACACACACAACACACACACACAACACGCACACCACACATACACAACACACACACCACCCCACACACACACACCACACCCCCACAAACACAGACACAGACACAGACACACACCACACCCCCACACACACAGACACACACCACACACACACACACACCCCACACACACACCACACACACAGACAAAGACACACACACACCACAACCCCCACACACACACCCCTCACACACACACTAACACTACCTACACACATACACACACACACAGACACCCACACACACACCACACACACACACCATAACCGCCCACACATACAACACACACACAACACACACAAACAACCCCCCCCACACACAAAGGCACATACACACACCACACCCCCCCACACACACAACCCCCACACACACACCCCTCACACACACATCACCTACACACATACACCACACACATACACACACACAGAGATACACAGACACCCACACACACACACACACTCCACACACACACCACACACACACACACACACCCCACACACACACGCACCCCACACACACACACACACCACAAACACCCACACACAAGCACACACACACACACAACACACACACACAACACGCACACCACACATACACAACACACACACCACCCCACACACACACACCACACCCCCACAAACACAGACACAGACACAGACACACACCACACCCCCACACACACAGACACACACCACACACACACACACACCCCACACACACACCACACACACAGACAAAGACACACACACACCACAACCCCCACACACACACCCCTCACACACACACTAACACTACCTACACACATACACACACACACACAGACACCCACACACACACCACACACACACACCATAACCGCCCACACATACAACACACACACAACACACACAAACAACCCCCCCACACATACAACACACACACACACCCCACACACACACCACACACACAAACAACGCCCCCCCCCACACACACAGGCACACACACACACCACACCCCCCCACACACACAACCCCCACACACACACCCCTCACACACACATCACCTACACACATACACCACACACATACACACACACAGAGATACACAGACACCCACACACACACACACACTCCACACACACACCACACACACACACACACACACACCCCACACACACACACACGCACCCCACACACACACACACACCACAAACACCCACACACAAGCACACACACACACACAACACACACACACAACACGCACACCACACATACACAACACACACACCACCCCACACACACACACCACACCCCCACACACACAGACACACACCACACACACACATATACACACACACAGACAACATACACACCACCACCCCCACACACACACACCTCCACACACAGACACACAGACACTTACCACACCCCCCACACACACAATCCCCACACACACACCCCTCACACACACACTACCACCTACACACATACACACACACACACACACACACACATGCACACACAGCACACACACACAAATCACACACCTATAGACACAACACACACACAACACACACACCTCCCCCCCCACACATACAACACACACACACCCCACACACACACCACACACACAGACAAAGACGCACACACACCACAACCCCCACACACACACCCCTCACACACACACTAACACTACCTACACACATACACACACACACACAGACACCCACACACACACCACACACACACACCATAACCGCCCACACATACAACACACACACTCCCCACACACACAACACACACACAAACAACCCCCCCACACATACAACACACACACACCCCACACACACACCACACACACAAACAACGCCCCTCCACACACACACACCACACCCCCCCACACACACAACCCCCACACACACACCCCTCACACACACATCACCTACACACATACACCACACATACACACACACAGAGATACACAGACACCCACACACACACACACACTCCACACACACACCACACACACACACCCCACACACACACGCACCCCACACACACACACACCACACTCACACACAAGCACACACACACAAACACACACACACAACACGCACACCACACATACACAACACACACACCACCACACACACACACACCACACCCCCACAAACATAAACACAGACACAGACACACATCACACCCCCACACACACAGACACACACCACACACACACACAACACCCCCCACACACACACACCGCACGCACAGCAAACACACCGCACAGACTCCCACACACACACATTACACACATACACACAAACACACACACAGCACACACACACACACACACAAACACACACATACACACACCACACATACACAACACACACACACCTCCCCTCACACAGACCACACACCCCCGACACACACATACACCACACACACACACACACCACACACACCCACCCAACACATACACACACATACAACACGCACACCACACGCACACCACACACACACAACAGACACACAAAAGAGACACACACCACCCACAACCACAGAACACACACACACACACCACACGCACACACAACCACCCCACACGCACAACCCTCCACACACACACCACACACATACACAGACACGCACACCCCCCACACAGACACACCCCACACACACACACCACACACAGACACACCCCACAAACACACACACATACACACACACACCCACACACCCATATATAACACATGCACACACACACACACCACTGCCCAACACACACAAACACCCCACACATACCACATGCACACACACACCACACCCCTCCCACACACGCAAACACCCCCACACACACCCCCACACACGCACCCCCCCACACACACACACCACACACCCACACACAACACCCCCACACACAAACATACACACACACACAACATACACATCATCCCCATCACACCCCCACACACACAACACCCCCGCACACAGACACAGACACAAACACACCACACCCCCACACACACAGGCACACCCCCACACCATACCCCCACACACACACAACCCCCACACACACACCCCTCACACACACATCACCTACACACATACACCACACACATACACACACACAGAGACACACAGACACCTACACACACACACCCTACACACACTAACACACACAGACACACACACCCCACACACAGACAAACACCACACACACACCACATGCACACACTCAACACCCCTCCCACACACACAAACACCCCCCACACACACGCACCACAAGCACCCACACACAAGCACACACACACACATAACACACACACACAACATACACCCCCCCCACACACACACCACACCCCCACACACACAGACACACAGACACACACACACACACACACACCACAACCCCCCACACACACCCCTCACACACACACACACCACCCGCACACATACACCACACACATACACACAAACCACCCACACACACACAAATACTACACACACCACATGCACACACACAACACCCCCCACACACACGCACCCCACACACACACCACACACACCCACACACATACACACACAAAACACACCCCACACACAAACATATACACACACACACAACATACACACCACCACCCCCACACACACACCACACCTCCACACACAGACAACAGACACTTACCACACCCCCCACACACACAACCCCCACACACACCCCCCTCACACACACACAACCCCCACACACACCCCCTCACACACACACTGACACCACCTACACACATACACACACACACACACACACACACACACACACACATGCACACACAGCACACACACACAAAACACACACCCATAGACACAACACACACACCTCCCCTCACACACACACCACACACACACACCACAACCTTCCACACATACAACACACACACTCCCCACACACACACACACCACACACCACACCCCCACACACCACACACACAACACCCCCCCACACACACACACACCGCACACACAGCAAACACACCGCACAGACTCCCACACACACACACACATTACACACATACACACACACACACAACACACACACACACACCACACACACAGCACACACACCACACAGACTCCCACACAAACACACATCACACACATACAAACACACAAACACACACACAGCACACACACACACCACACATACACAACACACACACAACACACACATCTCCCCTCACACAGACCACACACCCCCGACACACACATACACCACACACACACACACACAACCACACACACCACACACAAAACCACAACCACCACACACACACAACCCTCCACACACACACCACACACATACACAGACACGCACACCCGACACACAGACACACTCCACACACACACACCACACAGACACACCCCACAAACACACACACCCACAACACCCATATATAACACATGCACACACACACACACACACCACTCCCCCACACACACAAACACCACACACATACCACATGAACACATACACCACATCCCTCCCACACACGCAAACACCCCCACACACCCCCCACACACACGCACCCCCCCCACACCACACACACACCCACACACACCACCCACACACAAACATACACACACACACACAACATACACACCATCCCTATCACACCCCCACACACACCACACCCCCGCACACAGACACAGACACACACACACCACACCCCCACACACACACACCACACCCCCCACACACACAATCCTCACACACACATCACCTACACACATACACCACACACATACACACACACACACCCCACACACAGACAAACACCACACACACACCACATGCACACACTCAACACCCCTCCCACACACACAAACACCCCCCACATACACGCACCACACACACACACACACACACCACAAACATCCACACACAAGCACACACACACACAACACACACACACAACATACACACCACCCCCCACACACACACACCACACCCCCACACACACAGAGATACACAGACACCCACACACACACACCCTCCACACACACACACCCCACACACAGACAAACACCACACACACACCACATGCACACACAGCATCACCTGAAGGACAGAGAGATCTGCTGAGGGCTAGGCTCTCAGATGGGACAGCATTGATTCAGTGAGAATCCGCTGTGAACAGCCCCATCTTCCAGAGCAAGACTCCTTACATTCACGATTCAGGATTGTTTAAGTCATTTCCAGTACACAAGTGTAATGGAGAATGAAATAATTGTTACTCCAGATCCCATGGAGCACAGAAACTCACAACAAAATGAAGAACACAATAATAAAAACAGGATAAGTATAACAAGCAACACACATCAAAGTTGCTGGTGAACACAGCAGGCCAGGCAGCATCTCTAGGAAGAGGTACAGTCGACGTTTCGGGCCGAGACCCTTATATTTTAAATATAACACATAGGACTGCTGATATACAGAGAGTGACTGTACACAGTGACACTAGACACAGGAGTGTCTGTACATAAGGTGACTGACAGGAAATGATACAGTAGGGTGGATGGGGGTGTGGAGGGGTTGTTCAGTGGGTAGAGATGTTGATCGGCCTTACTGCTTGGGGAAAGTAACTGTTTTTGAGTCTGGTGGTCCTGGTGTGGATGCTACGTAGCTTCCTCCTTGAAGGGAGAGAGGCAAACAGTCCATGAGCAGGGTGGGTGGGATTTTACTGGCCTTTTCCCGGCACTTTTCTGTATTTCTGTCCTCAGCGCTGGGTAGGCTGGTGCTGGTGATGCGTTGGCAGTTTTGACTCCCCGTTGTAGAGACTTCCTGTCCATCACAGTGCAGTTTCCACACCGAGCAGTGATGCAGTTTGTCAGGATGCTCTCTACTGCACATCTGTAGAATGATGTGAGAATGGATGCGTAAAGTCCAGCTCTCCTCAGCCTCCTCAGAAAGTTGAGGTGTTGGTGAGATTTTCTGTTTTGAACAACCCCTCCATCTGGAGGGAGGTCCCTCAGGACAGGGGAGATTAGCCTCAAAACAACGCGTCAGAGGAAGACCGGGGTTGGGGTAGAGTGTATAAAGATGAGGAGGGTTGTAGGGGTGGATGGTGGGTAACAGAGCGGGGAGGGGAGTGAAGGTGGTGATTAGAGAGAAAGGGAGTGGGTGTAGACTCTGGAGCAGATTACAGAGACAGGGAGGGATGAGGCTGTTGTCAAACAACATGTTTGATGAATTATTGTGGAAGGAACTTTCACCTGACAGATTTGTTGTCAGTGTAGATTCATGGTTTGGACTTCCCTGCAGCATCTCCTGACAGTCACTGATTCATTGAGTGGTTGTGGCCAAGGCAGAGTTCATTCAGCACAATGCAATCTCCACTATGGGGAAATCCTACCCACAGTGTGGTGTTCCCTCGGCACGCTCTTCTCAAGAGACATGATTGAGGAGGAATAGAAAATTGCACGTGTCACTCCACTCTCCAAGAAGGGAGGGAGACAGCAGAAAGGAGATTATAGGCCAGTTAGCCTGACCTCAGTGATGTTGGAGTCAATTGTGAAGGATGAGGCCTCAGGGTACTTGGAGGCACATGATAAAATAGGCCGTAGTCAGCATGGTTTCCTCAAAGGAAATAGAGCCTGACAAATCTGTTAGAATTCTTTGAGGAAATAACAAGCAGGATAGACAAAGGAAATTCGGTGGATGTTGTGTACTTGAATTTTCAGAAAGCCTTTGACAAGATGTCATCACACATTAGGCTGCTTGACAAGATAAGAGCCTGTATTACAGGAAAGATACTAGCATGGATAGAGAATTGGCTGATTGGCAGGAGGCAGCGAGTGGGAATAAAGAGAGCATTTTCTGGTTGGCCTCCAGTGATTAGGAAGCTCTGCAGGCATCGGTATTGGGACCACTTCCTTTTGCATTATATGTCAATGATTTGGATGATGGAATTGATGGCTTTGTGGCAAAGTTTGCAGATGATACAGAGATAAGTGGAGGGCCAAGTAGAGTTGAGGAAGCAGGGAGTCTACAGAAGGACTTGGACAGATTGGGAAAATGGGCAAGGAAGTGGCAAGTGGAATACAGTGTTGGGAAGTGTACGATCATGCGCTTTGACAGAAGGAACAAAATGCATTTTCTAAATGGGCAGAAAATTCAAAATTCAGAGGTGCAAAGGGATTTAGGAGTCCTCATGCAGGACATTGGAGAGGGTTTTAGAGGAGGTTCATAAGAATGATTCAGGGAATGAAAGGCTTATCATATGAGGGGTGATTGATGGCTCTGGGTCTTTACTTGCTGGACTTTAGAAGAATGATTGGGGATCTCATAGTGGATGTGGAGAGGGTGTTTCCTATTGTGGGGGTCTAGGACCAGAGGCTGCAGCTTCAGAATAGGGGGATGGCCATTTAGAATGAGATGAGGAGGAATTTATTTAGCTAGAGGATGGTGAATCTGTGAAATTCATTCACACAGGCAGCTGTGGGGGCCAGGTCATTGGGTGTATTTAAGGCGGAGATCGATAGATTCTTGATTGGATGTGGCATCAAAGGTTACAGGGAAAAGGCAGGAGATTGGATTTGTGAGGGACAATGAATCAGACATGATGAAATGGCAGAGCACACTAGCACAAATGGCCTGACTCTGCTCCTATCTCTTGTGGTCTTATGACATTGCTCCTTCAATGCCATCCCTCTCCCAACACAGTCTTCCCTCAGTACCATCCCTTTCCCAGCACACTGCTTCCTCAATACCATCCCTCTCCCAGCACAGTGTTCCCTCAGTACCATCCCTCTCCCAGCACAGTGTTCCCTCAATACCATCCCTCCTCCAGCACAGTGTTCCCTCAATACCATCCCTCCTCCAGCACAGTGTTCCCTCAATACCATCCCTCCTCCAGCACAGTGTTCCCTCAATACCATCCCTCTCCCTGGAGTGTTGCCTCAATACCATCCCTCTCCCAGCAGTGTTCCTCAATTCTATCCCTTTCCCAGCACAGTATTCCCACAATACCATCCCTCTCCCAGCACAGTATTCCCTCAGTACCATTCCTCTCCGAGCACAGTGTTCCCTCAATACCATCCCTCTCCCAGGAGTGTTGCCTCAATACCATCCCTCTCCCAGCAGTGTTCCTCAATTCTATCCCTTTCCCAGCACAGTATTCCCACAATACCATCCCTCTCCCAGCACAGTATTCCCTCAGTACCATCCCTCTCCGAGCACAGTGTTCCCTCAATACCATCTCTCCCACAGCACAGTGTTCCCTCAATACTATCCCTCTCCCAGCACAGATATCCCTCAATACCATCCCTCTCCCAGCAGTGTTCCCTCAGTACCATCCCTCTCTGAGCACAGTGTTCCCTCAATACCATCCCTCCTCCAGCACAGTGTTCCCTCAATACCATCCCTCTCCCAGGAGTGTTCCCTCAATACCATCCCTCCCCCAGCGTAGTGTTCCTTCAATACCATCCCTCCACCAGCACAGTGTTCCCTCAATACTATCCCTCTCCCAGCACAGATATCCCTCAATACCATCCCTCTCCCAGCACAGTGTTCCCTCAATACCATCCCTCCCCAGCACAGTGTTGCCTCAATACCATCCCTCTCCCAGCAGAGTTCATTCAGTACCTTCTCTCCCCCAGCAGAGTGTTCCTTCAATACCATCCCTATCCCAGCACAGGGTACCCTCAATACCTTCCCTCTCCCAGCACAGTGTTTCCTCAATATCATTCCTCCCAACAGAGTGTTCCCTCAACAACATCCCTCCCCCAGCGCAGTGTTCCTTCAGTACCATCCCTCTCCCAGCAGTGTTCCCTCAATACCATCTCTCCCACAGCACAGTGTTCCTTCAATACCATCCCTCCCCAGCTCAGTTTTCCCTCAGTACCATCCCTCTCCCAGCACAGTGTTCCCTCAGTACCATCTCTCCCCCAGCAGAGTGTTCCCTCAATACCATCTCTCCCCCAGCACACTGTTCCTTCAATACCATCCCTCCCCATCACACTGTTCCCTCAGTACCATCCCTCCTCCAGCACAGTGTTCCCTCAGTTCCATCCCTCCCCAGCACAGTGTTCCCTCAATACCATCTCTCCCACAGCACAGTGTTCCTTCAATACCATCCCTCCCCAGCTCAGTGTTCCCTCAGTACCATCCCTCTCCCAGCACAGTGTTCCCTCAGTACCATCCCTCTCCCAGCAGTGTTCCCTCAATACCATCCCTCCCCAGCACACTGTTACCTCAATACCACCCCCTCCCAGCTGAGTGTTCCCTCAATACCATCCCTGCCCAGCACAGTTTTATCTCAATACCATCACTCTCCCAGCAGAGTGTTCCTTCAATACCATCCCCGTCCCAACACAGTGCTCCCCCAATACCATCCCTATTCCAGCACAGTGTTTCCTCAATACCATCCCTCTCCCATCACAGTAGTCTTTCAATACCATCCCTCCCCCAGCACAGGGTTCCCTCAATACAATCCTCCCCAGCACACTATTCCCTCGGTCCTTTCTGCACATCCCCCAGCAGTGTTCCTTCAATACTATCCCTCCTCCAGCACATTGTTTTCTCAATACAATCCCTATCCCAGCAGTTTCCCTCAATACCATCCTTCTCCCAGCACAGTGCTCCCTCAATACCACCCCTCCTCCAGCAGGGTACACCTTCAATACCGCCCCTCCGCCTGCACAGTGTTCCCTCAATACCATCCCCCCAGCGCAGTGTTCCCTCAATATCATCCCTCTCCCAGCGCAGTTTTCCCTCAATACCATCCCTCCCCCAGCACAGTGTTCCCTCAATACCATCCCCCCAGTGCAGTGTTCCCTCAATACCATCCCTCCCCCAGCACAGTGTTCCCTCAATACCATCCCTCCCCAGCACAGTGTCCCTCAATACCATCCCTCCCCAGCACAGTGTTCCCTCAATACCATCCCTCCTCCAGCACAGTGTTCCCTCAATACCATCCCTATCCCAGCAGAGTGTTCTTTCAGTACCATCTCTCCCCCAGCAGTGTTCCTTCAATACCATCCCTATCCCAGCACAGTGTTACCTCAATACCATCTCTCCCACAGCACACTGTTCCCTCCATACCAAGCCTCTCCACCACAGTGTTCCCTCAATACCATCCCTCTCCCAGCAGAGTGTTCCTTCAATACCATCCCTGTCCCAACACAGTGCTCCCCCAATACCATCCCTATTCCAGTACAGTGTTTCCTCAATACCATCCCTATTCCAGCACAGTGTTTCCTCAATACCATCCCTATTCCAGCACAGTGTTCCCTCAATACAATCCCTCTCCCAGCACAGTGTTCCCTCAATACAATCCCTCACCCAGTATAGTGTTCATTGAATACCATCCGTCTCCCAGCAGAGTGTTCCCTCAATCCCATCCCTCTCCCATCACAGTAGTCTTTCAATACCATCCCTCCCCCAGCACAGGGTTCCCTCAATACAATCCTCCCCAGCACACTATTCCCACGGTCCTTTCTGCACATCCCCCAGCAGTGTTCCTTCAATACTATCCCTCCTCCAGCACATTGTTCTCTCAATACCATCCCTATCCCAGCAGTTTCCCTCAATACCATCCCTATCCCAGCAGTTTCCCTCAATACCATCCTTCTCCCAGCACAGTGCTCCCTCAATACCACCCCTCCTCCAGCAGGGTACACCTTCAATACCGCACCTCCGCCTGCACAGTGTTCCCTCAATACCATCCCCCCAGCGCAGTGTCCCTCAATACCATCCCCCCAGCGCAGTGTTCCCTCAATACCATCCCTCTCCCAGCACAGTGTTCCCTCAGTACCATCCCTCTCCCAGCACAGTGTTCCTTCAATACCATCCCTCTCCCAGCAGAGTGTTCTTTCAGTACCATCTCTCCCCCAGCAGTGTTCCTTCAATACCATCCCTATCCCAGCACAGTGTTACCTCAATACCATCTCTCCCACAGCACACTGTTCCCTCCATACCAAGCCTCTCCACCACAGTGTTCCCTCAATACCATCCCTCTTCCAGCACAGTGCACCTTCAATACCATCCCTCCCCATCACACTGTTCCCTCAGTACCATCCCTCTCCACCAGCAGTGTTCCCTCAATACCATCCCTCTCCCAGCAGAATGTTCCTTCAGTACCATTCCTCTCTCAGCACAGTTCCCTCAATACCACCTCTCCACCAGCATAGTGTTCCCTCAATACCATCCCTCCCCAGCTCAGTGTTCCCTCAGTACCATCCTTTCCCCAGCACAATGTTCCCTCAGTACCATCCCTCCCCCAGCACAGTGCACCTTCAATACCATCCCTATCCCAGCACAGTGTTCCCTCAATACCATCTCTCCCCAGCTCAGTGTTCCCTCAATACCATCCCTCCTCCAGCATAGTGTTCCCTCAATACCATCCCTCTTGTAGCAGTGTTCCCTCAATACCATGCCTCTCCCAGCAGTGTTCCTCAATACTACCCCTTTCCCAGCACAGTCTTCCCTCAGTACCATCCGTCTCCCAGCACAGTGTTCCCTCAGTCCTGCTCCTCCCCGAGCTCAGTGTTCCCTCAATACCATCCCTCTCCCAGCAGAGTGTTCCTTCAACACCATCCCTTCCCCAGCACTGTTCCCTCAGTCTTGCTCCTACCCCAGCAGTTTTCCCTCAGTCCTGCAACCCGGACATCCTCTGAGCGACTCGCAACCCCGCCCCCCCCCCCCACTTACTGGCTGCCCACAAACCAATGGCGTGGAGCTGATGTGCAACTAGATCGTGAGGAGCAGCCCCTTCCGGTATTCAAACAGGGACTGCAAACTCACACACTACATATAGACACGGTACTCCGTCTCCTCCCATCCACAGAACGGACAGCTGGACAGGGCACCCTGCTCAGGTACTCCGTCTCCTCCCGTCCACAGAACGGACAGCTGGACAGGGCACCCTGCTCAGGTACTCCGTCTCCTCCCGTCCACAGAACGGACAGCTGGACAGGGCACCCTGCTCAGGTACTCTGTCTCCTCCCGTCCACAGAACGGACAGCTGGACAGGGCACCCTGCTCAGGTACTCCGTCTCCTCCCGTCCACAGGAAGGACAGGTAGCCGGGGTACCAGTGAACCTGCTCAGGAATATATTTAACAGTACTGCTCCCCTCCACCCCAGGTCCCCACTGTATACGTGAAAACCCCCTGCGTAGAGAAACTTGCACTAGGGACCCCCTTCGCCGCCTGATGGTAAGACAGCGGTCCGGACGGCAGGTGTGGGCAATGACTTGAAAAGCGTGCAAGAGTAGCGCGTACATGAACCGTCTCGGCGCGTCGCCGAACTGCACGGAAGGTATCTATCTTATCTGGGCGCCTCATGCTCTTTGTAACCGGCTCCCGAAGGAGTCCTCGGGCTGCGGGTGTCACGAGCACCTCCGGCCGAGAAGGGGTTGACTCGGCTGGAGCCACCCCGCACCCACCGAGACGGCATGGAGACGACCTCTTCCACGGCCTGAGTTCCGCTCCCTGCAGGAGGAGGCTCTACCCCAGACCCACAGTAGATCCCGTTAAAAACCTGGCAGCTCCCGCCATCGGGAGCAGCATATCCTCCTGAAGGCTCTGTCCCCGACGACGCTTGTCACCTCGGGACGGGGGTGCGGGGGTGGGGGTGATCGGTATATTGGTGTCCCGCAAGGTCCTGAGGCGGAGAGCTGTCACACACGCCGCAATTGGAAAGCTCAGGACCCGAGCAGAGATCAGATTCCAATGTTGCCCCAGAACACGTCCACCAGCTTCGTCTGGCTCTTGGCGACAAGCACCGTGGGCGGGTCTAAATCGACCAAAACATGGAGACGACCAACCAACGCCCTGCCCCCGGTACGAGATTGCGCGGAGTAGACCCGACAATCCTCCGAGCCGGGCAGAGATTTTCGTCTCTAAGTCCCACCAGTTCGTCTTCCAGGTCTCCGCAGTTGAGGTTAGGTAAACAGCCCCCCCCCCCCCATAAAGAGGAGGTGCGTGATACTCCACGCAAACGGTCTTAACTCCTCTGGCAGGAAGTCCAACCACACCCCCCCCCAACCCATTAAAAGACCAGAGCACTTTCCCCAGTTGTCCCTGGCAAGCGACTGGCTGAGAAGTTCCGCTGACAGTCTCGAATCTGTAGGTCGGTGATCATAACGATGACATCGTCGGCTTAAGCCAAAAGAATGGCCTTCATCTCCAGCTCGAGCGGAACCAGGCCTGTCAACCGCTTCCGAAGAACGCACAGGAGAGGTTCCACCCAGAATACAATTGCCCCGACCACGGCAATGCTGGCACATCCCGAAAGGGCGCCGCCAAGGAACTCTTGGCCTTTATACGCGGCAGTGTATAACAGACGGAAGCGGGCGACAGACTGCTGCCCGAGCCCGAAAGCGCGCAGAGTTCCGAGGAGGTAGCCATGAGGCGCCCTATCAAAGACACTCTCCCGATCGAGAGAGAGAGAGAGAGAGAGAGAAAGCCTCGCGGGACAGATAGGTTCTGGACGAGGTGGGTATTATCCCGAATAGATCGGCCCGGGACCATGTAGGACTGGTTTGGTGGAACATTTGGGGCAGCACGGAACCCAGGTGCCTGGCTTTGCCCGGGCAAAGATACTGCACAGGAGAGACACAGGGCACCAATTCCTCGGGCAGCGAAGATCCCCCTTACTCGGCAGCAGGACCACAACTGCCCTATGCCAAGAGAGGGGCCTCTCATCTGTCGCCAGGATCCCTGTGTACTCCGCATCCAGTACGACCCAGGAAGCCCAGAGGAATTTCACAGTCAGCCCATCCATTCCCGGGGACTTGCCTCCCCGTAGATGGTCAGTTTCTACAGCGGGGAAGAGTCCTCCCGCTGGACAACCTCAGGGCCGACCTTTGGCAGGTCCTCCCACAACACTCGGTCCAGCGAGGGCAGTGTCGCATAAAATGAATGAGCGATTCTCGCCGGATAAGAGCCATCCTCTACAGGCTGTCCTTGGCGCTTCCTTCTTCCCCCGGTACTTCCGCGAAAGCTGGGTCCTCCGAGGTTTGCGGTCAGCGGGGCCTCCGGGTCAAGCCCCTCCTTCTGGAGCCGCTCGATCTGCCACACTCATTTGTTAGTCGCGCATAAAAAGCTTTGTCACATCCCACCAGAGACTCAGGGAGGGAGAACTCCTCTGCTCTCCCCTCCAGGCTTCCAAGAACAGACGGAATGAGCCCCGGAAACAGTCACCCTCCGGCAACCGGCTGCCGAAGGGCCAGTACGCGGACCCCGCCCGCAGAGGCAGGTTAAACTCTGCACACACCGGGAGGTGATCCAAGAGCACTCGCAGGAGCCGTGGGACCTCCCCTCCTCTCGCCATCCTGGTAAGGGCATGGGGCTCCGGATGGAAGTTCAAATCAAAACACTCAACCAGCTCCCTCAACGCTGCACTGAAGCTCGGCTACTCTGATCTCTCTCCTGGAGGGTATAGTTGAAAGCACCTCCGGGGACAACGCACTCGCCTCTGCAAGGAGTCCAACAGCAGAGCTACCTCACAAAACAAGGCCGCCTACTGGGCGGGCGTACACGTTAACGAAGTGATGGTGATGGCCACTGTACACCCTCAAAACGCACGGCGAGATTGAGCAGGCGGCCTGGCCCAAACTCGTCTACTTCTCCGGCTGGAAGTTTGGGGCCAACAATGTAGCCACCCCGCTCGAAGTGACACACATACAGCCTCCCTCGCCAGGTGGATTCGGCTGCCGGAACGGTGTGCGTTTCCTGCAGGAAGCTCACGGCGCTCCTCCGTTCCCCGAGGACCAAGAGATGCCGCTAGTGATCCTGAGACCTGTGAACCCCGCGGCTTGCCGTAAAGCCTGGGGCCTCTGCATTTCTCCAGCACCCGTATTTACCAATTATTGTCTTAACTGGATTCGGTAGGCCCAACCAAGTTAATTGTGACTGGCACGGGTTTTCCGCGTTCTGTGATTATTTAACCCGGTGTAGCGCTGATCGCGGGGACAGAATGATCTGTCTCCTGGTGCTGCTCGTCATGTCACCGATGCTCTGTTGTGATTCTCGTGTATAGTCTTTTGGTCCGTTGTGCCTGGGTTGAGTCGTGCCAGCGCCTACTGTCATGATTATGTTGCATCTCTTTGCCAAAACCCCAGCTAGTGGGAACAATCCTTCCTACACTGCGCCATTAACAGGGCTGTAAAATGGTGTTGCTCCCTCCCAACCGCTGCCCTTACTTTAAAGGGTGGTGTGGAGAGATCGCATAACCCCAGGCAGGTCTGTCCCTCAGTCAGCGGCTGTCTGTGGTGAGAAGGCTTGGAACACCCAAATTTCCTCCACGGTAACAGTCCAAGATTCACTGCCGGGAACAAACGCTTCTGCCATCTCTGATTGAAAAAACTCCTCGTTCCCGTCACTGTCATCCTCATCCCCACTCTCCTGTTTCCACATGCCAATTCCACTAGCAGAAACGGCCTCCAGAGGCGTGGCACCGTCCTCAGGACCAGTGCTAGGCTGAGACCCCGCTGTCCCTGGATCAACAGTAATCCCAGAGCCTGGCACGGCTGCCCACCCCCACTTGCCAATACTGCACTCTGCCATGCCCAGTTAGGGCATCCCATCAAAGTCCAAAAAAGGGCTCGAGTCACCTAGATCTCGCCCGCCTCTACATCCCTGTCGCCTTGGTCGCCCACCCCTGGGGTAGCACGTGGGGAGTCATGACCCACCGCTTGTCAGGACCGTGGACTCTGCTCCTTCAGACCCAGGGGTATTCTGGATTCCATCATGCCCTGAGACATGACAATCTCCAAAAGGTACATTGTTTCTACTGAGGCTGCACATTGAGAGTCTGCCCCCACATGCGACCTCTACCCCACCGTAGGTAACCCCCATGCAATAGCGGCAATCCCCTCCCTGCCAGACACACATTGCTACCGGGGACGAATCAGCCACCTTAGTCAGCCCCTGTTCTGCAGGAGTTCCCATCAAAACCGTGGCTACAAGCTGAGGAGACGCAGCCACGTCAGCGAGTGAGTCTCTTTCTACCCCTGTGTGATGCAACTATCTGCCTGCTCCAGGGAAGTGTGCCCAGGCAGGCAGCCTTTTCTGGGATAAATCTTCTCCCTGAATCGTTTCACTATATACGGATTCAGAGGACAAGCACCCCCTCCTATTTGTGCCTCCAATGTGCAGAGGTCCTGTGACCTCCATTTTGGAGGAACACTCCGTTCTCAGCGCCACATCCTCCCTCTCAGCTTCTCCAGGTCCTTGCTGAGACACAGAGTCACCTGTGCCACCAGGCCCTTGCTGAACTACGGAGGTATCTGTGCCCTCCAGGCTAAGACTAAGAAACACACCGGGTTCCTTCTCCTGTGGCGGAGAGGCCTGGAGATGCTTCCTCTTCCTTTTTGCCTTCCTGCTCTTTACCTCAACTCACCCCGCCTCGACAACCGTACCGCGTTCATCTCCGCCACAGCATCAAGAGGAACAACGGCGGGGGGGGGGGGGCACTGCAGTGCCCTCCTATACCGCCACAGTGGAGTTAGCAGTCTGGCATTTTAGGCAACTCTTAAGACTATGTCGGAACTCCCTAGAGGCATGGCACTATGGCTGCCCCCTACCCCACCAGATCGAGAGATCGAATAATCTCCCTTCCGTGTCACACCTGAAAGCGATGGCTTTGCATACAAACTAGGTCCCGCCATTTTGAAGCAGAAGCCACCATATTAAAGCGCCATGCAGTCAGCAATCGAAACGCTCTAATATAAACTCAGTCACAACACTTATCAGTCTTTCGAAGAGCCGTTCCGAGAAGAGAGAAAGGATAGGGGTCTTCTCCAGACACACGTGAAAGTCTCCAGCGCTGATCCTCACCGTGCATAGCTGGACTGCTCCGATGTTCCTCCGTCTTAGCGAAAGTCCAAGGAATTGCCGCAAACCCCTTCACCCGAGTGGCCGAGTACCGCAGGTGGGAAGGGGTTCCGGAGAACTCCGTCCCAGCTTCCAGTAAAGGGTGCGGACACAGCGACAGTGATCGGCAAGGCGCCAGCCACTGTCGCTGCCGCAGCCTGAGCAAAGACTCGGCCAAACAGCCTGACTCAGAGAAGAAAATTGCTGCAGTCCACCGCCAAAGATAAGATATCTCTCTTCTACACCTTCCCCCGTCCTCCTCACTGTTCTTCAGAGGTTATTTCCAAAATAAATCACCATTTTCCCGACAGCTCATACGCCGCCGCCCTTATAAAACTATAAAAGTTTATTTACACAACAAATACACAAAATACAAACACTGAACAAGAGAGAAACAAGAGAGTGAGTAAACTATTAAAGTTTGGTCACTACTGTCTATAAATCAGTCAATACGGGGGTGGGTGGGGGGGGGTTCATCGCTCTCGGAAATCCACCTCTGTACCCATTGTGACCACATGCTCCCTCTCCAAGTACAGCCGGGCACGAACGTATACTCGGAAGAGGGGCAGACAGTCGGCCGTGGCAAAGCCCTCGACTGTCCGCCGCCTAGATCCGTGAATGGCCATCTTGGCCGGGCCTAGGAGCAAGCTCACAGTAGATCCTCCTCACAACCCACCCCTTCCGCGCTGGGTGCCTGTATATGAGAAACGCGGGGCTGAAGTGTAAGCAGAATCTGAGCAGCTGCCCCGTCAGATATTCAAACAGGGGCCGCAACCTCTCACACTCCATATAAACATAATACACTGACTCCTCCCGGCACAGAATGGACAGCTGCACGAGGTGTCAGTGAACTTGCTTAAAGACCTGTTGTACATAGAAACATAGAAAACCTACAGCACAACAAAGTTGTGCCGAACATGTCCCTACCTTAGAAATTACTCGGTATACCTATAGCCCTCTATTTTTCTAAGATCCATATACCGATCCAAAAGTCTCTTACAAGAACCTGTCGTATCGGCCTCCACCACTGTTGCCGGCAGCCCATTCCATGCACTCACCACTCTCTGAGTAAAAAAAACTTACCCCTGACATCTCCTCTGTACCTACTCCCCAGCACCTTAAACCTGTGTCCTCTTGTGGCAACCGTTTCAGCCCTGGGAAAAAGCTTCTGACTATCCACACGATCAATGCCTCTCATCATCTTATACACCTCTATCAGGTCACCTCTCATCCTCCGTCTCTCCAAGGAGAAAAGGCCAAGTTCAGTCAATCTGTTTTCATAAGGCATGCTCCCCAATCCAGGCAACATCCTTGTAAATCTCCTCTGCACCCTTTCTATGGCTTCCACATCCTTCCTGTAGTGAGGTGACCAGAACTGAGCACAGTACTCCAAGTAGGGTCTGACCAGGGTCCTATATAGCTGCAACATTACCTCTCGGCTCCTATATTCAATTCCACGATTGATGAAGGCCAATACACCGTATGCCTTCTTAAGCATACAGTCAACCTGCGCAGCTGCTTTGAGCGTCCTATGGACTCAGACCCCAAGATCCCTCTGATCCTCCACACAGCCAAGAGTCTCACCATTAATACGATATTCTCCTATCATATTTGACCTACCAAAATGAACCACTTCACACTTATCTGGGTTGAACTCCATCTGCCTCTTCTCAGCCCAGTTTTGCATCCTATCAATGTCCCGCTGTAACCTCTGACAGCCCTCCACACTATCCACAACACCTCCAACCTTTGTGTTATCAGCAAACTTACTAAGCCATCCCTCCACTTCCTCATCCAGGTTATTTATAAAAATCACAAAGAGTAAGGGTCCCAGAACAGATCCCTGAGGCACACCACTGGTCACCGACCTCCATGCAGAATATGACCCGTCTACAACCACTCTTTGCCTTCTGTGGGCAAGCCAGTTCTGATCCATAAAGCAAAGTCCCCCATGGATCCCATCCATCCTTACTTTCTCAATAAGCCTTGCTGAAATCCATATACACGACATCTGCTGCTCTTCCTTCATCAATGTGTTTAGTCACATCCTCAAAAAATTCAATCAGGCTCGTAAGGCACGACCTGCCTTTGACAAAGCCATACTGACTATTCCTAATCATATTATACCTCTCCAAATGTTCATAAATCCTGCTTCTCAGGATCTTCTCCATCAACTTACCAACCACTGAGGTAAGACTCATCGGTCTATAATTTCCTGAGCTCTCTCTACTCCCTTTCTTGAATAAAGGAACAACATCCGCAACCCTCCAATCCTCCAGAACCTCTCCTGTCCCCATTGATGATGCAAAGATCATTGCCAGTGGCTCAGCAATCTCCTCTCTCGTCTCCCACAGTAGCCTGGGGTACATCTCATCCGGTCCCGGCGACTTATCCAACTTGATGCTTTCCAAAAGCTCCAGCACATCCTCTTTCTTAATATCAACATGTTCAAGCTTTTCAGTCCACTGCAAGTCATCACTGCAATCACCAAGATCCTTTTCCACAGTGAATACTGACGTATTCATTAAGTACCTCTGCTATTTCCTCTGGTTCCATACACACTTTCCCACTGTCACACTTGAAAGGTCCTATTCTTTCACGTCTTATCCTCTTGCTCTTCACATACTTGTAGAATGCCTTTGGGGTTTTCATTAATCCTGCCCACCAAGGCCTTCTCATGGCCCCTTCTGGCTCTCCGAATTTCCTTCTTAAGCTCCTTCTTATTAGCCTTATAATCTTCTAGATCTCTAACATTACCTAGCTCTCTGAACCTTTTGTAAGCTTTTCTTTTCTTCTTGACTAGATTATTACAGCCTTTGTACACCACGGTTCCTGTACCCTACCATAACTTCCCTGTCTCATTGGAACGTACCTGTGCAGAACTCGACAAAAATATCCCCTGAACATTTGCCACATTTCTTCCGTACTTTTCCCTGAGAACATCTGTTTCCAATTTAAGCTTCCAATTACCTGCCTGATAGCCTCATAATTCTCCTCACTCCAATTAAACGCTTTTCTAACTTGTCTGTTCCTATCTCTCTCCAATGCTATTGTAAAGGAGATAGAATTATGATCACTATCTCCAAACTGCTCCCCCACTGAGAGATCTGACACCTGACCAGGTTCATTTCCCAATACCAAATCAAGTACAGCCTCTCCTCTTGCAGGCTTATCTACATATTCTGTCAAGTAACCTTCCTGAACACACCTAACAAACTCCACCCTATCTAAACCCCTCACTCTAGGGAGACGCCAATCGATATTTGGGAAATTAAAATCTCCCTTCAAGACAACTTATTATTACACCTTTCCGGGATCTGTTTCCCTATCCGCTCCTCGATATCCCTGTTACTATTGGACGGCCTATAAAACACGCAGTAAAGTTATTGACCCCTTTCTTTTCCTAACGTCCACCCACAGAGACTCCGTAGACAATCCCTCCATGGTGCCCACCTTTTCTGCAACCGTGATGCACCACCACCCGATGGGCCGGAATTGCCTATCGGACCCAGGCCTCGGGATACAATATGGGAGTGGTGCCACATAACAAGAGCCGTCTCGCGGGGATGACCACCGTGCTGTTCCGTGACGCTCCAAAGCGTTTCTTGTTCAACAGCGTTTCTTGTTGATCTTTGATCAACAGTGCCACGCCCCCACCTCTTTTGCCTCCCTCCGTGTCCTTTCTGAAACATCTAAAACCCCGCACTTGAAATAGCCAATGCTGTCCCTGAGCCATCCAAGTCTCTGTAATGGCCACAACATCATATCTCCAAGTACTGATCCACGCTCTAAGCTCATCTGCTTTGTTCACAACACTCCTTGCGTTAAAATAGACGCATCTCAAACTCTCGGTCTGAGCGCGTCCCTCCTCTATCATCCCTATCCTCCCTCTCGCACTGTCTCCAAGCTTTCTCTATTTGTGAGCCAACCTCTTCTTCCCCAGTCTCTTCAGTTCGGTTCCCACCCCCCAACGGAAACTGCCCGATCCAACACCTTCCACCCCAGGTCCCCAATGTACAGGTGAAGCACCCCTGCGTAAAGGGACTTCCACTGGGGCTCCTCCGCTGCCAGATGGTAAAACTGACCACCAAGGTGAGTCCGGTCGGCAGACGAAGGCAGGGAAATGAAAGGTGTGCAGGAGCAGCCTGAACAAGAAACGCTTTGGAGCGTCACGGAACAGCACGGTGGTCATCCCCGCGAGACGGCTCTTGTTATGTGGCACCACTCCCATATTGTATCCCGAGGCCTGGGTCCGATAGGCAATTCCGGCCCATCGGGTGGTGGTGCAGCCAGAACCGTTCCACTTCCCCGAGCCCCCTTGACACCCACCCTGATAGGATGGGTCCAGCCCACTTCTCAGCTAGAGCACTGTCCCCCACCGGCCCAGGAGCACCCAGTCTGGATGAGACTAGATCCCATGCCCTCAACAGCTCTCGGTCAAAGCGAGGCAGTTCCCTCAGAACGCCGCTCGGACCCCTGTGCCCTCCTGCAGGCAGTGTCCCCGGCGGAGAAAGTGCCTCGCCAGCGCATGCCATCTCGGAGGGCGTCGCAGCACAGGTATCTCTGCAGGCTCCCGACGCGGAGAGTCGCCAGCTGGGTGGGCGCACACACCAATGATTGACCGCTCTCCACGCTCGGAAGACGAAGCATCGCAGCAGAGACCCGATGCCTCCTGCTGCCCCAAAAGAAGTCCACCAGCCTCTTCTGGCCCCTGGAGACAAAAGCAGTAGGCGGGACTAAAGTAATCAGTCTGTACCTTATCATAAAGGCGACCAGCTAACCTATAACCAACGCCCTTCCCCGGTACGTGATCGCACAAAGGAGGCCCGACCAGCGCCTCAGCCGGGCAGAGATATTTGTCTCCAAATCCCACCAGTTCGTCGGCCAGTCCCCCTCCGTCGAGCTCAGGTAGACCCCCAAGTAGAGGAGGTACGTGGTGCTCCACGCAAATGCTCTCAACCCCTCCGGTAGGGAGTCCATCTGCCACTGAACCACCAAGAGGCCTGCACAATTCTCCCAGCTGACCCTTAAAGAGGACCCGGCCGAGGAGATCTGCTGGCAGTCTCGCATCCTTTGCAAGGCAACCGGGTCGGTGACCATGAAGACGGTGTCATCGGCGTAAGCTGAAAGGACAACCTCCATATCTGGTTCGCGTAGAACAAGCCCGTTAACCTCTTGAGGAGACGGCACAGGAATGGCTCCACGCAAACGAGTACAGCTGTCCCAACATGAGGCACCCCCGACCCAGCCCCTCCCAAAGTACAAGGGCGCTATCAAGGACGCGTTCACCTTAACTAGGCACTCCGCGGCGGTGTACGGCGTCGGACACGGGCCGCAAAATATGGCCTGAGCCGGTATGCTCACAGAGTCCCAAAAAGGTACCTGTGGTTCACCCTGTCACACCTTCTCTTGGTCAAGGGAGAGAAAGGCAACCGACAGGCCGGTCTCTGGGCACAGGTAGATCAGATCCCGAACAAGGATGGGCCACCTTGGAACCGTGTACGACTGATCAGGGTGGACCACTTGCGTCAGCACGGAGTTCGGACGATTGGTCATCGCCCGGGCACAGATCTTGTACTCCGCTCTGAGAGGGATACTGGGCGCCAATTCCGCAGGCAACGGAGACCCCCCTCTTTGGCACCACGACCGCTCTGCGCCAATAGAGGGGCATCTCACCTGTCGCCAGCATCTCCTCCAGTGCCCCTGCATAAAGAACCTCTAGGATGTCCCGGAGAAATTCAACCGTCAACCCATCAAGCCCCGGGGACTTTCCTCTCTGTAGCTGGTTGAGGGCACTGGTCAGCTCCTCCAAATATAGTCAGGCATCAAGCCACTCAGCAACCCCAGGGCTAACACTTGGCAAGTCCTCCCACAGATCCCCGCGTGCATCCTCGCTGCACGGGTCCGGCGAGAAGAGAGCCTCATAAAAGGTATGAACTTTCACCACAATTCCCGCCGGATCCGTGACGTCTTCTGCAAGCTGCCTGCGGACACCCTTTCCTTCTCGACAGAGTAGAAGAAGGCCGAGGTGTAGTCCAGGTCCTGCAGCTTCTGGCCCTGCCACCGCCTCGGGACCGCTCACACTGCAAGTACCTCAGCGCCTCCTTCATCCGCTGGTACTCATCCCAGAGGGGCTAATCCCCATCGGTCGGCCCCAGCTGGGACTTCGGGTCAATCAGCTCCTTCTCGAGCCGATCCATCCCGGACATCCACCGCCTGGTCGATCCGCGAACATATTCCTGGCAGAGTAGTCGGATGTGAGCCTTGCCCACATCCCACCAGAGCCGCAGGGAGGGGAAACTCCCCCGTTCCTCCTGCCAGGACTTACAAAACTGACGGAACGAATCCCAGAAACGGCCGTCTCCTGCAGCCGGTTGTTGAAATGCTGGTACGCGGACCTCACCCGTACGGGTATTTGACTCCGGGTGGCCCGAGCATGGAGGCGGCCGACACCTGGGACGCGTGAAGGCTTCTTACCGATGGTCGGCTACAATGGGGGCCAGTGTGATCCCTCTCCTCGAGGATGCATTTGAAATCACACCCCCCACCCCGCCCCAGGATAACGCTCTTGCTACGATCTATGGACCCCAGCAGTGCAGACATCTCTCGGAACAGGTGCGACTGCATCGGGCGGGGCTCAGGGGCGTACACGTTTACAA
Organism: Mobula hypostoma; assembly: GCF_963921235.1. Taxonomy (NCBI): domain Eukaryota; kingdom Metazoa; phylum Chordata; class Chondrichthyes; order Myliobatiformes; family Myliobatidae; genus Mobula; species Mobula hypostoma. Next base: position 115,263,541 of record NC_086099.1, on the reverse strand, counting down.
AGTGCATCGGCACGCCGCGAGGTGAAAGAGACGGCAAGGCACGAGTTCCTGAACCTTCACTATTTCTGGCTAGGGAAAAGGGGTAGAGAAGATGGCCACCCCGCTGGAAGTAGAGCTCAGGTGGCTCATGTGGATCCCACCCTCCGCCATTCCAGGAACCAGGTGGATTCGTCTACCGGAACGGTGCGGGTTTCCTGCAGGAAGCTCACCGTATATCTCTCATCCCGGAGGATAGGGAGATGATGGAATCTGCGGAGAGGGCCCCCCCCCCCCCCGGCAACCACCACTGACATTAAGGGTTGCAAAATTTGCTTCATGATGATCTTATCGAAACCCCTTACTGAGCCCCTGGGAGAAGGAGCGGAGCTCTCCTTCGAGCCCTCTCCCGTCTTCGCCCTACAACTCCTCTCCAGAGTCTCCAGGAGCCTCTTAAACTGACGCCGCTCCTTGCGGGTCTCCTCAGCTCCCCTCCACTTCTTTTGGAGGATCGTGAGGATCGACTGGACGACCCCTCCCAGACGCGACCATCGATCAGTGGCCAACTGGGCCTTGAAAGGTTTCCTCTAGTAGTCCCTCACGAACTGCCGATCTCCTCTGGAGATTCGGGCTGTGACTGGGTACCATCTCGGCCTCAGAAGGGTCTCCCTCTTCCCCGTCACCCTCCAAGCAGTCGTCATCTGCACCCGATGTGACCCCCTCACTGCTCACCGTAGCCCTAACGGGAGACCTGGCCGCAGGCACTAACTACCCCATTCCCAGGACCAGTAACACAGGGAGCCCCTCCGCCTCTGGATCCAAAATCCCTCCCACATCCAGCTTACGAGCTTGGTGAGTCATACCCATCTGCAGACCCTCCTGACCTTCCCTGGAAACACCCAACCTCCTCTATCCTCGGGACACACTCCCTCTGTGGGACGGTGACCCAGGGTTGCTCTAGTTCCCCTCGTGAACTACACTCTCTTCAGCAGGTCACGACCTCGATTGAGGCAACCCGCTGGTGACCCTGTACCCACAGGAGACCCCCCAGCCTACAGGGCTTTGCCCCTCGCCGGGGAATACGCTTTTTGAGTGCGCAGTCTCGGGGGAAGGCAAGTCTGCCTCCCGACACGGCCCCTCTACAGTGGATTCACCAGCCCGGAGGACGCGGGTTCAGAAGATGGCTCCCTTGCAGAGGGCCCCTGTACGACAGGGCTATCCTCCAGCCCGGAGGGAACATACGACCTTTACCGGGGGTAAATCCTCCTCCTCCTGAGGTTCCTGATCCCCAGTCTCGGGGGACACTTCCCTCCGCCGCTTCAGGCCGCAGACATGCTGAGGCACGCCGATCTCCATTTCAGAGGCGTCCTCAGCCTCTGGCATCGCGACCTCCCCAGTCTCTTATTGGATTTCAGGAGCCACAAGACCCTCTGGGCTCGGTTCAACAGCAACAACTTGCTTCTTCTCTGGGGGAGAAGTCTTCAGGTGCTTCTTCTTCTTCACCTTCCTTCCTGCCCGCCACCTGAACCCACCCTCACCCTCAACCGCTTGTGCCCAGCCACGGGTTCCACAGCCAGTGGCAAGGGCGGGGGGGGGGTGACAGGGGAAGAGCAGGAAGTGGGGGTCAGCGGGGTAAAGCCCAGCGGCATCCACCCTGGGCCTCCGAGGTAGAGTTCGCGATTATTCCGAGTATGGTCCTTACAGGTATGGAACCCCGGGCGACAGGTGGACCAGGGGATGGTACAATATTGCCCCTCAAAATAAACCTGTAGCCGCTCCTCGCCACCTCCACTCCGCTTCAGCTGCATAAACAGACGGCGCTGGAATGAGAATAAGTGGTCATAACCCCGCTGAGGTGCCCGGTAGCGTATCGGGGTTATTTTCAATCATACCTCGCCTATGGAGCGCAGAGAGGGAAAGGGCCTTGTCAGGGAGATGGGGGTGGACGTCAGAGAGAATGACCATTTGCACAGGGGCCAACACCGGCTCCACCTGCACAGACCCTCCCCAACTTTAACCAAAAACACGCCCCTCGCTGATTTCAAATAGAAAATAGTCTTGCGGTTCAAAACCGCTGATGCAACAAAGCCCTCACAGCCTCCGACAGTCTCCGCCATGGCCCTTATGGCAGGTTACATCCCTCCCCGCCCTTGGCAAAGTCAAACTCGCACCTTGACAATCCGCCAGGCTCAACCACTGCAGAGCAGCGAGAGACACGGATCGAAAATTACTTCAAGAACGGAATCCTTCCAGGCAAGGACACTGTTGCAGTCCGCTGCCGAGGTGACAATCCACACTCCCAAACTCCTCTGGCGGTCTCCAAAGCCGTTATTTGGCAATTTTGCCGCAAATTCCAACTTTAGGAAAGAGAGCTTTGACAGTATAAGCTGCTCAGTACCAGCCCTCCCTCAATGTGTCTCTCCCTCAGTACCACCCCTCCCTCAATGTGACTCTCCCTCAGTACCAGCCCTCCCTCAATGTGTCTCTCCCTCAGTACCACCCCTCCCTCAATGTGACTCTCCCTCAGTACCACTCCTCCCTCAATGTGACTCTCTCTCAGCACCAGCCCTCCCTCAATGTGACTGTCCCTCAGTACCACCCCAACCTCAATGTGACTGTCCCTCAGAACCATCCCTACCTCAATGTGACTCTCCCTCAGTACAACCCGTCCCTCAGTGTGACTCTCCTTCACTAGCACCTCTCCCTTAATGTAATTCTCCCTCAGTACCACCCGTACCTCAATGTGAGTCTCCCTCAGTACCAACCCTCCCACTGTACAGTGCTCTCCCTCAGTAACACCATTCCCTCAGTACAACCCTTCCCTCAATGTGACTCTCCCTCAGTACCACCCGTCCCTCAGTGTTACTCTCCTTCAGTACCCCCTCTCCCTCAATGTGATTCTCCCTCAGTACCACTCATCCCTCAATGTGATTCTCCCTCAGTACCACAACTCCCTCAATGTGACTCTCCCTCAGTACCATCCCTCCCTTAATGTGAGTCTCCCTCAGTACCACCCCTCCCAATGTACAGTGCTCTTCCTCAGTAACACCCCTCACTCAATGTGACTCTCCTTCACTACCACCTCTCCCTCAATGTTACACTCCTTCAGTACCACCCGTCCCTCAATGTGACTCTTCCTCAGTAGCATCCCCCCTCAATGTGACTCTCCCTCAGAACCACCCCTCCCTGAATGTGTCTTCCTCAGTACCACCCCTCTCAATGTCCAGTGCTCTCTTTCAGTACCACCCCTCCATCAATATGACTATCTCTCATTACCATCCCTCCCTCAATGTAATTCTCACTCAGTACCACCCCTCCCTCAATGTGACTCTCCCTCAATACCACCCCTCCCTCAATGTAACTCTCACTCAGTACCACCCCTCCCTCAATATAACTCTCTCTCAGCACCAGCCCTCCCTCAATGTGACTGTCCCTCAGTACCACCCCAACCTCAATGTGACTGTCCCTCAGAACCATCCCTACCTCAATGTGACTGTCCCTCAGTACAACCCGTCCCTCAGTGTGACTCTTCCTTAGTAGCATCCCCCCCCAATGTGACTCTCCCTCAGTACCACCCCTCCCTCAATGTGACTCTCCCTCAGTAACACCCCTCCCTCAATGAACTCTCACTCAGTACTACCCCTCCCTCAATGTGACTCTCCCTCAGTACCACCCCTCCCTGTATGTGATTCTCCCTCGGTACGACCCCTCCCTCAATGTAACTCTCTCTCATTACTACCCCTCCCTCAATGTGACTCTCCCTCAGTACAACCCCTCCCTCAATGTGACTCTCCCTCAGTACCACCCCTCCCTCTGTACTTGGATTCTCCTCCAAATTGCCAACATATTGAGCTGCTGGGCCTGAGCACCAGTCCCTTTGACACCCTGTGATCGAAACCTTCCCACCCATATGACTCATTTCTTAAACTCTGTTTCCTGTCTGTATACGATGCAATTTCCCCTCTATCATCTGCTTATCAATGCCTCTCTTAGTAATTACATCAAATAATCCCTCTTGGTTATAACTTTAACAGGTACATCAGGCATGATTTGCCGTCCCCAGACACTGTGGCACACCTAGAAGAGCAATGGCCTCAGCTTCCAATGCCCAGCTTCGATCGTAATCTTTGGCTCTGTCTGTATGGAGTTTGCACATTTTCCCCGTGACCACATGGGTTTCCTCCAACATTGCAAAGCGGTATGAGTTAGGATTAGGAGATTATAGGTATGCTATGCTGGTACCGTACCTGAAACGAGCAGGCTTCACGCTCCTTGCTTCCCCGCTCTACCCACACCCCACCCCACCCCCATCTTTGGACACTGTAGGTCACTGATGCAAATGGCACATTTCATTGTGTTTTATCTTTGTTTTTAAAAATTCAAGTCAAGTCACTTTTTATTGTCATTTCGACCATAACTGCTGGTACAGTACACAGTAAAAACGAGACAACGTTTTTCAGGTCCATGGTGCTACATGAAACAACACAAAAACTACACCAGACCACAGACCTACCCAGGACTGCATAAAGTGCACAAAACAGTGCAGGCATTACAATAAATAATAAACAAGACAATAGGCACAATAGAGGGCATTAGGCTGGTGTCAGTCCAGGCTCTGGGTATTGAGGGGTCTGATGGCTTGAGGGAAGAAACTGTAACATAGTCTGGTCGTGAGAGTCCGAATGCTTCGGATCCTTAGCCAGATGGCAGGAGGGAGAAGAGTTTGTAAAAGGGGTGCGTGGGGTCCTTCATAATGCTGTTTGCTTTGCGGATGCAATGTGTGCTGTAAATGTCTGTAATGGCGGGAAGAGAGACCCTGATGATCATCTCAGCTGACCTCACTATCCACTGCAGGGTCTTGCAATACGAGATGGTGCAATTTCTGAACCAGGCAGTGATGCAGCTGCTCAGGATGCTCTCAATACAACCTCTGTGGAACGTGGTGAGGATGGGGGTTGGGAGATGGACTTTTCTCAGCCTTCGCAGAAAGTAGAGATGCTGCTGGGCTTTCTTTGCTATGGAGCTGGTGTTGAGGGACCAGGTGAGATTCTCTGCCAGGTGAACAACAAGATATTCCGTGCTCTTAACGATCTCTACGGAGGACTCACTGATGTTCAACGGAGAGTGGCCGTTCCATGTCCTCCTGAAGTCAACAACCATCTCTTTTGTTTTGTTCACACTCAGAGACAGGTTGTTGGCTCTGCACCAGTCTGTTAGCCGCTGCACCTCCTCTCTGTATGCTGACTCATCGTTCTTCCTAATGAGTCCCACCACAGTTGTGTCATCGGCAAACGTGATGATGTGGTTCGAGCTGTGTGTTGCAGCACTGTCATGGGTCAGCAGAGTGAACAGCAGTGGACTGAGCACACAGCCCTGGGGGACCCCGTGCTCAGTGTGATGGTGTTGGAGATGCTGCTTCCAATCCAGACTGACTGAGGTCTCCCAGTCAGGAAGTCTAGGATCCAGTTGCAGAGGGAGGTGTTCAGGCCCAGTAGGCTCAGCTTTCCAATCAGTTTCTGAGGAATGATTGTGTTGAATGCTGAACTGAAGTCTATGAACAGCATTCGAACGTACGTGCCTTTTTTGACCAGGTGGGTTAGGGCCAGGTGGAGGGTGATGGCGATGGCGTAGTCTGTTGAATGGTTGGGACGGTACGCAAACTGCAGGGGGTCCAGTGAGGGGGGTGGCAGGGTCTTGATGTGCCTCATGACGAGCCTCTCGAAACACTTCATGGTGATGGATGTGAGTGCGACGGGACGGTAGTCGTTGAGGCAGGACACTGAAGACTTCTTTGGCACAGGGACAATGATGGCGACCTTGAAGCACGTAGGAACGACGGCGTTGCCAGTGAGAATCTCTGCTAGCTGGTCTGCACATCCTCTGAGCACTCTGCCAGGAATATTGTCTGGTTCAGCAGCCTTCCATGGGTTGACCCTGCACAGGGTTCTCCTCACATCGGCTATGGTAAGACACAGCACCTGGTGATTTGGAGGAGGGGTGCTCTTCCTCGCTGCCATGTTATTTTCCACCTCAAAATGAGCGTAGAAGTTGTTCAGCGCATCTGGGAGGAAGGCATCACCTGCACAGTCAGGTGATGATGTCCTGTAGTTGATGTCCTGAATGCCCTTCCACATGCGCCGCGTGTCGCAGCTGTCCTGGAAGTGGCTGTGGATTCGCTGGGCGTGTGCACGATTTACCCCTCTAATGGCCCGGGACAGTCTGGCCCTCACTGTTGTTAGGGCTGCCATGTTGCCTGCTCTGAAGACGGAGTCACGGGTTCTCAGCAGCGCACGCACCTACGCGGTCATCCCTGGCTTCTGGTTAGCGCGTGTAGTGATGGTCTTGGCCACAGTGATGCCATCGATGCACTTGCTGATGTAGCTCGTCACTGATACCGTGTACTCCTCTAAGTTGGTAGAGTCGCCATCGCTTGCAGCCTCCCTGAACATATGCCAGTCAGTGTGCTCAAAACAGTCTTGAAGATTGTATACAAACCTCTCACTAGAGGCTCACAATGAGTTAACAATGACTGTGAATACAAACTAACAGCAATGTAACTCTACAGTGCGTGGGGGATAATGATGGAGAGGTCATTACCACTAAATAAACGGGTCTAGGATGGATATGATTCATTAAAGTTTGGAAGTTTCCTCTCAGCAACAATAAGCCAACTACCTGTATAATTACTGAGACACCCATGCAAATTTCCCATTTACCAGTCAGATCATATCAGTGTAATGTTAGACTGAAATTATGTTAACGAAATATTTTTAACTATAACAAGCAAAATAAAGAGAAGGCCCATCAGTCTGTATCGTGCCCCTAATCACTGGAGCTCATCATTGCGGAATCAATCCCATTTGATTCTGCGCTGAAAAACCAGTCCAAACACAAAAAATATCCACACAACATCCAAGGAAAAGAGGTCGAACTGTCTGCTCTGCCCTTTCTCTAACATTGTGTGCTAACTGGGTAACTGAAAAGTATCTGCACCTTCTCTGCAAGACATAGTCTGAACGAAGATTTTCCGATATCTCTATCTCTTTCTAAATGAACACCATTTCACCATGGTGTTCAAACATGTCTGTCTCCATTCCTTCTCCTCCTTCTCAAAAACTCCTTCGATCCCGTACACTCTCTAGAAAAATTTTGCTACCCCTTAATTTCCTGTGCTCTCTCTAGAAAATGGCTACCTATTCTATTCCCAGGCATTTTATTGGCCAAAATGTTAAGAAGACAAATCCTATTGGCTATTGCAACAAACCTAACTTAATCAACTGAATTTTTATTTTAAACAGCAAAAATTAAATATCCAACTGTACAAAGGGACACTTTGTTTAGAGTTGCATTTTGAGGTGATCTACAGAAAATAAAATGCCTTAACAGCATAATTATACTAATAAATTAACACATGGTCACTAGAAGACACTAGACACTAGAATACTACAGCACAGTACAGGCCCTCTGGCCCTCGATGTTGTGCCGACCCATATATTCCTTAAAAAAAGGTACTAAACCCACACTACCCCGTAACCCTCTATTTTTCTTTCATCCATGTGCCTGTCCAAGAGGCTCTTAAATACCCCTAATGTTTTAGCCTCCAGCACCATCCCTGGCAAGTCATTCCAGGCACCCACAACCCTCTGTGTAAAAAACTTACCTCTGATGTCTCCCCTAAACTTCCCTCCCTTAACTTTGTACATATGCCCTCTGGTGTTTGCTATTCATGCCCTGGGAAACAGGTACTGGCTATCCACCCTATCAATGCCTCTCATAATCTTGCAGACCTCTATCAAGTCCCCTCTCATCCTTCTACGCTCCAAAGAGAAAAGTCCCAGCTCTGCTAACCTTGCCTCATAAGACTTGTTTTCCAATCCAGGCAACATCCTGGTAAATGTCCTTTGCACCTTCTCCATAGCTTCCACATCCTTCCTATAATGAGGTGACTGGAACTGAACACAATACTCTAAGAGTGGTCTCACCAGAGATTTGTAGAGTTGCAACATGACCTCTCTACTCTTGAATTCAATCCCCCTGTTAATGAAGCCTAGCATCCCATAGGCCTTCTTAACTATCCTATCAACCTGTCCAGTGACCTTGAGGGATGTATGGATTTGAACCCCAAGGTCCCTCTGTTCATCCACACTCTTAAGTAACCGAACATTGACCCTGTACTCAGCCTTCTGGTTTGTCCTTCCAAAATGCATCACCTCACACTTATCCGGATTGAACTCCATCTGCCACTTTTCTGCCCAACTCTACATCCTGTCTCTATCCTCTTGTAACCTTCAACAACCTACAGCTCCATCCACAACTCCTCAAATCTTTGTGTCATCGGCAAACTTACTCACCCATACTTCCGTCCCTTCATCCAGGTCATTTATAAAAATCAGAAAGAGCAGGGGTCCCAGGACAGATCCTTGCGACTTAAATCAAGATATTATATCCTCCCCCCACCAAAATAGGCATGCCTTCAGACTTTGTAACCCTTTGACACTTACTGAACTCATTATTAATAGCACAACACTTACGCCCAATCACAATGACAGTTGTGTTCACAGTTCCATTCTGACAGTACTTGGGGATACAGCTTACAACTTTCAAGTGAATTAAATGATTACAGGACCTGCAATCCATTTGTAAATGGAAGTAACATACTCACCATGGCAATTGACACAACACTCTGATTCCCAGATGCAGCATATGCCAGCCTATTTAGAGACTTCCTGACTCTCAGAGATCTTCTTATCTCAGTTTCAGTTCCTTTAATTTCATCTTCATTTAATGGAGTAGTTGATGGTCAGTCACAATTTCATAAGTTTGTTCCTTTTCTCATGACTTTTCATGTTTACTTTGAGATGTCTCATTCATTCCCTCCTGCAGCTCAATTATCTCTTGCCCTCAGAGTAGAACAAGTGGTTGAGGAACTGGTGTAGGGGGCAGAGTTTCAGATTTCAGGATCATTGGGACCTCTTCTGGGGCAGGTGGGACCTGTATAAGAGAGACAGGTTACACTTGAACTACAGGGGGACCAATATCCTTTCAGGGAGGTTTGTTAATGCTATTGGGAGGGCTTTAAACTAGATTTGCAGGGGGATGGGAACCAGAGTGCCAGAGCTGACAGTGTGGCTGGGGTGAAAATAAATGATGTTGAAAGTTTAAGCAAATCCGCTAATAGAAAGGTTGTGAGTGGTGGTAAAAATCTTCTGAGGTGTATACATTTCAATGCTAGGAGTATTGCGGGGAAGGCGGATGAGTTGAGGGCGTGGATTGACATGTGGAATTATGACGTTATAGCAATTAGTGAAACTTGGCTACAGGAGGGGCAGGACTGGCAGCTTAATATTCCAGAGTTCTGATGTTTCAGATGTGATCGAAGCAGAGGAATGAAAGGTGGGGGAGTGGCATTGCTTGTTAGGGAAAATATTACAGCAGTGCTCAGGCCGGACAGATTAGAGGGCTTGTCTACTGAGTCCTTATGGGTGGAGCTGAGAAACAGGAAAGGTATGGCCACATTAGTGGGATTGTATTACAGACCACCCAATAGTCAACGAGAATTGGAAGAGCAAATCTGCAGAGAGATAGCAGGCAACTGCAGGAAACATAAAGTTGTGGTGGTAGGGGATTTTAATTTTCCATATATTGATTGGGTCTCCCATACTGTTAGGGGTCTAGATGGTTTAGAGTTTGTAAAATGTATTCAGGAAAGTTTTCTAAATCAATATATAGAGGGACCAACTAGAGGGGATGCAATATTGGATCTCCTATTAGGAAACGAGTTAGGACAAGTGACAGAAGTCAGCTTGATCATGGACAAGGATAGATCTGGTCCTAGGGTTGAGGTTCTTAACTGGAAGAAGGCCAAATTTGAAGAAATGAGAAAGGATCTAAAAAGCATGGATTGCGACAGGTTGTTCTCTGGCAAGGATGTGATCGGTAGGTGGGAAGCCTTCAAAGGAGAAATTTTGAGAGTGCAGAATTTGTATGTTCCTGTCAGGATTAAAGGCAAAGTGAATAGGAATAAGGAACCTTGGTTCTCAAGGGATATTGCAACTCTGATAAAGAAGAAGAGGGAGTTGTATGACATGTATAGGAAGCTGGGAGTAAATATGGTGCTTGAGGAGTTTAAGAAGTGCAAGAAAATACTTAAGAAAGAAATCAGGAGGGCTAAAAGAAGACATGAGGTTGCCTTGGCAGTCAAAGTGAAGGATAATCCAAACAGCTTTTACAGGTATATTAAGAGCAAAAGGATTGTAAGGGATAAAGTTGGTCCTCTTGAAGATCAGAGTGGTCGGCTATGTGCGGAACCAAAAGAAATGGTGGAGATCTTAAATAGGTTTTTTCCGTCTGTATTTACAAAGGAAATTGGCATGAAGTCTATGGAATTAAGGGAAACAAGTAGTGAGATCATGGAAACTGTACAGATCAAAAAGGAGGAGGTCCTTGCTGTCTTGAGGAAAATTAAAGTGGATAAATCACCGGGACCTGACAGGATGTTCCCTTGGACATTGAAGGAGACTAGTGTTGAAATTGCAGGGGCCCTGGCAGAAATATTTAAAATGTCGCTGTCTACAGGTGAGGTGCCGGAGGATTGGAGAGTGGCTCATGTTGTTCCGTTGTTTAAAAAAGGATCAAAAAGTAATCTGGGAAATTATAGGCCAGTAAGTTTAACATCGGTAGTAGGTAAGTTATTAGAGGGAGTACTAAGAGACAGAATCTACAAGCATTTGGATAGACAGGGACTTATTAGGGAGAGTCAACATGGCCTTGTGCGTGGTAGGTCATGTTTGACCAATCTATTGGAGTTTTTCGAGGAGGTTACCAGGAAAGTGGATGAAGGGAAGGCAGTGGATATTGTCTACATGGATTTCAGTAAGGCCTTTGACAAGGTCCCGCATGGGAGGTTAGTTAGGAAAATTCAGCCGCTAGGTATACATGGAGAGGTGGTAAATTGGATTAGACATTGGCTCAACGGAAGAAGCCAAAGAGTGGTAGTAGAGAATTGCTTCTCCGAGTGGAGGCCTGTGACTAGTGGTGTGCCACAGGGATCAGTGCTGGGTCCATTGTTATTTGTCATCTGTATCAATGATCTGGATGATAATGTGGTAAATTGGATCAGCAAATTTGCTGATGATACAAAGATTGGAAGTGTAGTAGACAGTGAGGAAGGTTTTCAGAGCCTGCAGAGGGACTTGGACCAGCTGGAAAAATGGGCTGAAAAATGGCAGATGGAGTTTAATACAGACAAGTGTGAGGTATTGCATGTTGGAAGGACAAACCAAGGTAGAACATACAGGGTTAATGGTAAGGCACTGAGGAGTGCAGTGGAACAGAGGGATCTGGGAATACAGATACAAAATTCCCTAAAAGTGGCGCCACAGGTAGATAGGGTCAGAAAGAGAGCTTTTGGTACATTGGAATTATTAATCAAAGTATTGAGTATAAGAGCTGGAATGTTATGATGAGGTTGTATAAAGCATTGGTGAGGCCGAATCTGGAGTATTGTGTTCAGTTTTGGTTACCAAATTACAGGAAGGATATAAATAAGGTTGAAAGAGTGCAGAGAAGGTTTACAAGGATGTTGCCGGGACTTGAGAAACTCAGTTACAGAGAAAGGTTGAATAGGTTAGGACTTTATTCCCTGGAGCGTAGAAGAATGAGGGGAGATTTGATAGAGGTATATAAAATTATGTTGGGTATTGATAGAGTGAATGCAAGCAGGCTTTTTCCACTGAGGCAAAGGGAGAAAAAAACCAGAGGACATGGGTTAAGGGTGAGGGGGGGAAAGTTTAAAAGGGAACATTAGGAGGGGCTCGTTCACACAGAGAGTGGTGGGAGTATGGAATGAGCTGCCAGACAAGGTGGTAAATGCGGGTTCTTTTTTAACATTTGAGAATAAATTGGACAGATACATGGATGGGAGGTGTATGGAGGATATGGTCCGGGTGCAGGTCAGTGGGACTAGGCAGAAAATGGTTCGGCACAGCCAAGAAGGGCCAAAAGGCCTGTTTCTGTGCTGTAGTTTCTATAGTTCTATGGTTCTATGGTTCTAGAGTTGGCTTCATCTTCAATTTTATTGGAGTCCATTTCCGTTTCACTATCTAATATCACCTCTGGTTGTCCAGTGGTTGTATTCCCACCATACCCAGGTTTAGGCTGAAAGGTTCTGACATCACCTCTGGTTGTCCAGTGGTTGTATTCCCACCATTCCCAGGTTCCGACATCCTTTCAGCCTCTTCTCTTGGGAAGTGTTAGGTCAATATGTACTCCCTGTCCTGGAGGTAAAAAATGATTCCAGAGGCGAATTTTTACAGGACCATTTCCATCTTCTGGTTTCAACCGAAAACCAGGCAAGTTTGTCATGGGACTCTCCACTACATAAAGCTGTAGGAATCCAGCAATCAGCCAATTTGAATTCACTTGTAGTCCTAAATTTCTTATGAGAAGTATCTCCAGGCATCAACTGAGAGAATTTAATATATAGATTGTATCTCTTCTTAGTTTTGTTTTCTAGCTGAAATTTCTGCTAATTCATAAGCTTTTTGCAGTTTTTTCTTCATATCGGATGCATACCTGAGATAAGTTTTCTGTGGCAAGTCCTCACTAGAGGTTCCAATGCGAAACAAAGATCCACAGATAATCTGGCTTTGTATCCGAACATTGAATATTATTACGGGTAGCCAGTGGCTTCACTCTGAGTACAATTATAACAGTGTACCTGATGTCCAATATGCTGACTCCACTCGTGTTAGACATATTCGGAGTTCCTAACATGTCTCATAATATCCTGTTGAATCTCTCAGGCTGAGGATTGCCTTGGAGATGATATGGCATAGTCTGTGACTTCTCAACTCAGAACATGTTCAGTAACTCAATTATGATGCGGCTCTCAAAATCCCTTCCCTGTTCACTGTGTATCTCTCTCAGGAGACCATAATGAATGAAGTACTGCTCCCACAGCACTTTTGCAACTCTAGATGCATTCTGATCCTCTGTGGGAAAGGGTTGAGGCTACCTGGTGCAGTGATCAGAAATGACCAAGACATTTGCAGTCTTACTTGAATTGGGCTTGATGGACGGAAAATCCATACCCACAAGAATAAGTGGTAACCACCAGCAAGAAAAAGTCTGCAGATGCTGGAAATCCGAGCAACACACACAAAATGCCGGAGGAACTCAGCCAGTGCTTTGCATGTGAGATGAAGGAGCAACTCTTTCAGCAAGTGAATACAATGAAAAGCATGCCTTACAGTGACCCTTAACTTCAGGCTTCATTCAGGGTCAATAGAAACGATCCCTGACTAATCGGCAAGTCTTACCAATCCCAGGTGACCAGAGGCATCGTGAAGTGACCTCAGTACAACCTTCCTGTACTTCTCAGGCAAAATCAAATGAGAACACTGAGTTCTGTTTGGAGAAGTAACCCTTTGTTCCTTATCTCCAGTATTTCTTATTCTCCCATCAGTAGCAGAATTTCCCAAATGCTCAACAACTCTACCAGGCCATAGTGTTTGCTCTGATTTTCCAACTGTGCACAATTGGCACATTGCTGAGGCAGGAATGCCCTCCCACTCTTGGTCAGGTACTGGCATCTCATAAGAGTGTTGTGATAATGCATTTGTGTTAATGTCAGACTTCTGGCCGGTACTATCATAGACAGACAACACCGCCAGCCACCAATGACCTGTAGCATCCAATTTTGCTGAGGTCAAATTATATATTAATGGGTAATTGCCGGTTCTTAGCCTGAACTTGGCACCATATAGCTAGCCGTTAAGTTTGTTCACCACTGCCCATTTCAATGCCGGAAACTCCAATTTGTGAGCAGGGCAGTTTCAGTCTGTATAGTGCCAAACTCCGGCTAATGAACGTAAGAGGTCTCAGGTCATCACCTATAAGCTGCCACCAAACCCTTCATGGCTAGCTTCTGTGTACAATACATAAGGCAAATGGGGTGTTTGCAAAGGCAAGTATGGGTGCTTCAGTCAGTAGCTCTTTAAGCGTCTGAAATGCCTTTTCACACTTCACATCCATCTTTCCCTGAAAAACTCAGAAGGATTAAGATAAGCCTTGGATTCTTTCCCCTGTGGTTTTCTCCCTTTCCTTGTTAGGAGCGATAACCACACAGCAGTTGATTCAGAAGGTGGCTCACTCTGGTTTAGCTCCACAAATCTCTGGTAGTACCCACAGAATCCAAGGAATGAGCACAGTTCTGGGTCTTGGCCATGCGTTCACTGCCTCAGTCTTAGACGGATCTGTAGCGACTCAGTCTGAAAGACTATATGCCCTACATGGTAGTCTGATGTCTTACAGAACTGGCACTTGTCCAGTGACACATTTAAACTTCCATCTTTCAGTCAGTCAAACACCTTCAGTGGTCTTGTCTCATACTCCTCGAGTGTTGACCCAAATGCTATGACATCATCCAAGCACACAAGCACTTCAAGCAGGCTCATGTCTCCAACAGCCTGCTTCATGATGCGTTGGAAGGTAGCTGGTGCTCCTGATATGCCCTGGGGCATCCTTTCAAATGGAAAAAATCCAAAAGGACATATAAATGCTGTGCTCCCTTTATCAGCTTCACTCGTGGGTATTTGGTAATACAATACACTGAATCATTTGCATCCAGTTCAGCAGGCCTGAGTATCCTCAGTCTGTGGAACTGTAGGTTGGTTTGGGATTGGACATCTGGTCAGTATTCAATACTCAACACACATTTGTATTTTCCCATTCTTTTTCCTCACAACCACTATAGATGATGCATAGGGACTCCTCGACTCAGTGATAATTCCAACTTCAATAGGTGCAGCCTAACCTCTTCAACATCTGCTGGTGCTAACCTCTCTTGGAAAGGTGTGTCTCTGATAGTGTGGCAAGGACTGTTGGAGAAACCAATAACAAAGTCATCATTAGTAAAAACGTTCCAACATCTGATTAGTCAGTCTCTTTTTCCATTCCTCTGGTATTGGTGAGACATCAAATTTGAATGGCTTTGATGTCAACTTTCCCGATACAGGCGAATGTTTCTCTTCCTTTTTCTCCACTGGAAAACCAGAAACTACCGCCATCGAAAAGATGTGCAGTCTGTGTGCCTTGATTGAGGGTGGCACTCTCCCTGAGATGTTCCTGACAATCACTGCAATCCTGTTGGAGTAGACAGTGGAAGATTTCTGCAACTCAGGTCTCAGCAACACAACTGCAGGTAAGAGTGACTCTCCTTCCTGATCGTCAGGAATGGCTGGGGTACTGGGCACTCGTGAAAATTTGGGTTACCTTTCACTCTAGTTACTCCACCATGGTGTAATATGACTGATTTAGACTCAATATACCACACAGTTCCTCTTTCATTTTCATCATCCTGCATCAGAGAAAGTTATACATTCTCGAAAATGTCTCTGAATACCGGGTGAATAGATAAGGTTCCCAGAAAGTTCTGTCCCTTTCTCTCTTTATATACTCCCATGAACCTTCTCACAGTGGAAGTGATCACAAGGGTAATCATCAGCACTGAGCTCCCAAATCTCAAGGACACTGATAGGAGTCAAATGCCACTTGTAAAAGGATCTGTAGAGTAAAGTAACTTGAGAACCTGTGTCAGGTATGGCTCTAACATAAGTGCCTTCAATATACGAGAACTTGGCCCCACTAGGCCTTCAGGAATAGTGTTTTGCACTTTAGTATTTCTGTTGATTGGAATGTGTTTGCTCCAGGGCGTCAGGCTGTTCCTCTGTAGTTTCCCATCTTCTTTTTCTGTTTGATTGACCACTGGTTTACTTTTTGAAGATATTACTGTCCATCACAACCTTGTCCATCTTCTCTACATTGTAACAGAAAATCCCAGGCCTATCCTCGGCCAGGAAACACTTGGCGGCAGCATTCCTCTGCTATCTGACTTTCATGGGAGGGTCGGGCTTTCCAGTGGACATGTCACAGTTAGCTGCAACATCAACCGAGTTATCTCAGCTCGAATGTTTTCCACCTCATGTCTCAAAAGCTCTATTTCTGAAGCATCAGGCGTCTCTTTAGCAACAGAGAGCACAACTGAAGACATTACTCGACTTTTGGAAACAGTTCACTCCTCAATCATATCTTCCTCCTCTCTGAGTACCTCAGTAAAAGACGGCAGATCACACATCCTGTGGGCCATTTTAATACACAGAGCAACTGTGTCTTCTGACAGTGCACCCTTCACAACTTGCTCCACACTTGGACGATTTATTTCAGTTATATTCATAGAAACACCATGAAGTACAGTGCAGAAATTGGCCCTTTGGCCCATCTAGTCCATGCTGAAACCACTTAAACTGCCTACTCCCATCAGCCTGGACCAGGACCATAGCCCTCCATACCCATACCATCCATGTACCTATCCAAAATTCTCTTAAAAGTTGAAATAGGGCCCACATACACCACTTGTGCTGGCAGCTCATTCCACACTCTCATGACACTCTAAATGAAGAGATTGCCCCTCAAACCTTTCACCTTTCACCCTGAACCCATGACCTCTGGTTGTAGTCACACTCAACCTCTGTAGAAAAAGCCTATCCTATCTGTACCCCTCATAATTTTGTATATTTCTATCAAATCTCCTCTCTATCTTCTGCATTCTAAAGAATGCAGTCCTAACCTATTCAATCTTTCCTTATAACTCGGTCCTCCAGACCCAGCAACCTCCTTGTAACACACATCAAAGTTGTTGGTAAACGCAGCAGGCCAGGCAGCATCTCTAGGAAGTGGTACAGTCGACGTTTCAGGCCGAGACCCTTCGTCAGGACTCATCAGACCCGTCCTGACAAAGGGTCTCGGCCTGAAACGTCGATTATACCTCTTCCTAGAGATGCTGCCTGGCCTGATGCGTTCACCAGCAACTTTGATGGATGTTGCTTGAATTTCCAGCATCTGCAGAATTCCTCATGTTTGTGTTTTTAAAAAAACCTCCTTGTAAATTTTCTTTGTACTTTTTCAATCTTTCCTGTAGGTAGGTGACCAAAACTGCATACAATACGCCAAATTAGGCCTCACCAATGTCTTATACAACTTCAACATAACATCTCATCTCCTGTACTCAATACAATCTATGAAGACCAATGTGCCAAAAGCTTTCTTTATGACCTGTGATGCCACTTTCAATGAATTATGTACCTGTATTCCCAGATCCCTTTGTCCTATCGTTCACTGTGTAAAACCTACCCTTGTTGGTCCCACCATAGTGCAAAATCTAGCACTTGTCTACCAATTTTCAGTCTATTTTTCCAGCTGATGCAGATCTCTCTGCAAGCCATGATAGCCTGTCTTGCTATCCACTGCACCCCCAATCTTGGTATCATCTGCAAATTTGCTGATCCAGTTAACCATATTATCATGCAGATTGTTGATATAGATGACAAACAACAACGGACCCAGCACCGATCCCTGCGGCACTCCACTAGTCACAGGCCTCCAGTCAGAGGCAACCACCTACTACCACCCTCTGGCTTCTCCCACAAGGCCAATGTCGAAACCAATTTACTACCTCACCTTGAATGCCGAATGACTGAACCTTCTTGACCAACCTCCCATGTGGGACCTTCTCAAAAGCCTTTCTAAAGTCCATGTAGACAACATCTACTACCTTCCCTTCATCCAGTTTCCTGGTAACCTACACAATTAGTTAGGCACAACCTACCATGCATAAAGTCATGATGACTATCCTTAATCAGTCCATGTCTATCAAAATATGTGCATATCCGGTCTCTCAGAAAAACTTCCAATAACAACACTACTGATGTCAGAGTTACCGGCCTATGATCTCCTGGTTTATGTTTAGAG
The DNA here is from genome assembly GCF_963921235.1 of Mobula hypostoma. NCBI lineage: Eukaryota > Metazoa > Chordata > Chondrichthyes > Myliobatiformes > Myliobatidae > Mobula > Mobula hypostoma. Next base: position 115,245,757 of record NC_086099.1, on the reverse strand, counting down.
CCTTTTTTAAACAGCAGAACAATATTAACTATTCTCCAATCCTCTGGTACCTCTCCTGTCACTAAAGGTGATTTAAATATCTCTGCTCGGGCCCCGGCAGTTTCTGTACTTGCCTCCCGTAAACCTTGTCAGGTCCTGGGGATTTATCCACCATGATTTGCCTCAGGGTAGCAAACACCTCCTCCTCTGCAATCTGGATAGGGTCCATAAAGTTGATGCTGCTTTGCCTCACTTCTATAGACCCTGCGTCCGTCTCCTGTCTGCCATGGCTGCACACACAGATTATCCTTTTGATTTTGCAGAGGACCAATTTTGTCCCTTGCAATTCTTTTGCTCTTAACATAAGACCATAGGACCATAAGACATAGGAGCAGAATTAGGCCGTTCAGCCCATCGAATCTGCACCACCATTCCATCATGGCGGATCCCCAATCCCACTCAATTCCATACACCTGCCTTCTCGCCATATCCTTTGATGCCCTGATTGATCAGGAAACGATCAACTTCTGCCTTAAATATACACATGCACTTGGCCTCCACTGCAGCCTGTGACAAATCATTCCACAGATTTACTACTCTCTGGCTTAAAAAAATTCCTCCTTAACTGGCAGTTTTGGCAGTTGGACTGAGCAATCAAGTCAGCCAAGATTTGAATAGCTCAGACTCAGCAGAAAGCAGCTGATTGGGCAATCGAGGTCAGGTGACCAAGCAGTTTGAACAGCTCAAACAGATAAATAGAGGGGTAGCTCAAGCGGAGTGGCCTGTGGAAAACGGCCAGTGAGAGAGTGGGCCAGTGAAGGAATGGATCTTTGAGGCTTTGACTCGAGAGGCGAGTCAAAGGCATGGAATGCTCTGCCCCAGAAGGCTGTGGAGGCCAAGTCTCTGGATGCTTTCAAGAAAGAGATGGATAGAGCTCTTAAAGATAGCAGAATCAAAGGTTATGGGGATAAGGCAGGAACTGAATACTGATTGTGGATGATCAGCCATGATCACAGTAAATGGTGGTGCTGGCTTGAAGGGCTGAATGGCCTACTCCTGCACCTATTGTCTATTGTCTATGGAGCTTGGTCCCAGTTAGTCTTTACAATGCCTCCTGAGATGGTGATGTGCCTCTCATGTGAGATGTGGCCGTCTTGGGGTAACTCCCCTCTCCTGCAGAGTCACATCTGCCAGAAGTGCATACGGCTGGGTGATCTGGAAGACTGTGTAAGGAATCTGGAGCAGCAGCTGGATGACCTTCCACTCATAAGGGAGAATGAGGCAGTCATAGATGAGAGCTACAGGGAGGTAGTCACACCTAGGCTGTCGGAAGCAGGTCATTGGGTGACAGTCAGAGGGGGAAAAGCGAAGGTGAGCAGACAGGTATTGCAGAGCACCCCTGTAGCCATTCCCCTGAATAATAGGTTTACTGTCCTGGATACTGTTGGCAGGGACAATCTCCTTTACCATAGCATGGGAGAGGGATAGGAACAGATAAGTTAGGAAGGCGTTTAATTGGAGTAAGGGGAAATACGAGGCTATCAGGCAGGAAGTTGGAAGCATAAATTGGAAACAGATGTTCTCAGGGAAATGTATGGAACAAATGTGGCAAATGTTCAGGAGATATTTGCATGGAGTACATTCCAATGAGACAGGGAAAGGATGGTAGGGTACAGGAACCGTGGCGTACAAAGGCTGTTGTAAATCTAATCAAGAAGAAAAGAAAAGCTTACAAAAGGTTTAAAAAGCTAGGTAATGATAAAGAGCTAGAAGATGATAAGGCTAGCAGGAAGGAGCTCAGGAAAGAAATTAGGAGAGCCAGAAGAGGTCATGAGAAGGCCTTGGCAGACAGGATTAAGGAAAACCCCAAGGCATTCTACAAATATGTTAAAAGCAAGAGGATAAGTTGTGAGAGAATAGGATCAATCAAGTGTGACAGTGGAAAAGTGTGTATGGAACCAGAGGAGATAGCAGATAATGAATACTTTGCTTTGGTATACATGACGGAAAAGGATCTTGGTGATTGTAGGGATCACTTACAGTAATCTGAAAAGCTTGAGCATATAGATATTAAGAAAGAGGATGTGCTAGAGCTTTTGGAAAGCATCAAGTTGGATAAGTCACCAGGACCGGACGAGATGTACCCCAGGCTCTGTGGGAGATGAGGGAGAAGATTGCTGAGCCTTTGGCGATTATCTTTGCATCATCAATGGGAACAGGAGAGGTTCCGGAGGATTGGAGGGTTGTAGATGTTCCATTATTCAAGTAAGGGAGTAGAGCTAGCTCAGGAAATTATAGACCAGTGAGTCTTACTTCAGTGGTTGGTAAGTTGATGAAAAATATCCTGAGAGACAGGATTTATGAACATTTAGAGAGGTATAATATGATTAGGAATAGTCAGCATGGCTTTGTGAAAGGCTGGTCATGCCTTACGACTCTGATTGAATTTTTTGAGAATATGACTAAACACATTGATGAAGGTAAAGCAGTAGATGTAGTGCATATGGATTTCAACAAGGTGCCCCATGCAAGGCTTATTGAGAAAGTAAGGAGGCATGGGATGCAGAGGGACATTGCTTTGTGGATCCAGAATTGGCTTGCTCACAGAAGCCAGAGTGGTTGTAGACGGGTCATATTCTGCATGGAGGTCGGTGGCCTCAGGGATCTGTTCTGGGACCTCTACTCTTTGTGATTTTTATAAATGACCTGGATGAAGAAGTGGAGGGATGGGTTAGTAAATTTGCTGATGATGCAAAGGTTGGGGGTGTTGTGGAGAGTGTGGAGGGCTGTCAGAGGTTACAGTGGGACATTGATAGGATGCAAAACTGGGCTGAGGAGTGGCAGATGGAGTTCAACCCAGATAAGTGTGAGATGGTTCATTTTGGTAGGTCAAATATGATGGCAGAATATAGTATTAATGGCAAAACCCTTGGCAGTGTGAAGGATCAGAGGGATCTTGGGGTCCAAGTCCATAGGACATTCAAAGCAGCTGTGCAGGTTGACTCTGTGGTTAAAAAAGCATACAGTACATTGGCCTTCATCAATCGTGGGACTGAGTTTAAGAGCTGAGAGGTCATATTGCAGCCAAGTGGTAATGTTGTAGCTATATTGGACCCTGGTCAGACCCCACATGGTGTACTGTGCTCTATTCTGGTTGCCTCACTGCAGAAAGGATGTGGAAACCATAGAAAGGGTGCAAAGGAGATTTACAAGGATGTTGCCTGGATTGGGGAGCTTGCCTTATGAGAATAGTTTGAGTGAACTCGGTCTTTTTTCCTTGGAGCAACGGAGGATGAAAGAAGTGACCTGATCGAGGTGTATAAGATGAGAGAGGCGTTGCTCATGTGGATAGTCAGAGGCTTTTTCCTAGGCCTAAAATGGCTGGCACGAGAGTTTTAAGGTGCTTGGAAGTAGGTACAGAGGAGATGTCAGGGGTACGATTTTTATGCAGAGAGTAGTGAGTGCGTGGAATGGGCTGTCGGCGACTGTGGTGGAGGTGGATACAATAGGGTCTCTTAAGAGACTCCTGGACAGGTACATGGAGCTTAGAAAAATAGAGGGCTATGGGTAACCCTAGGTAATTTCTCAGGTAAGGACATGTTCGGCACAGCTTTGTGGGTCGAAGGGCCTGTATTGTGCTGCAGGTTTTCTGTGTTTCTATGTTATAGTCATAGTCATACTTTATTAATCTCGGAGGAAATTGGTTTTTGTTACAGTTGCTCCATAAATAATAAATAGTAATAGAACCATAAATAGTTAAATAGTAATATGTAAATTATGCCAGTAAATTATGAAATAAGTCCAGAACCAGCCTATTGGCTCAGGATGTCTGACCCTCCAAGGGAGGAGTTGTAAAGTTTGATGGTCACAGGCAGGAATGACTTCCTATGACGCTCAGTGCTGCATCATTTCAACATGCAAGAGGATTGGGAAAATTAAGTTGGAGTTTGATTGAAAGAGAGGGAATTTGTTGAACGCCTGCTAGATGGCTTTTTAGAGCAGCTTGTGCTTGAGCCTACTAGGGGAAAGGCTATCTCAGATTGGGCATTGTGTAATAACCCAAACTTTATTAGACAGCTTAATGTGATGCAACCCTTAGGAGGCAGTGATCATAATATGATTGAATTCACACTGCAATTTGAGAGGGAGAAGCACAAGTCACATATATCAGTATCACAATGGAATTTAGGGAACTACAGAGGAATGAGCGAGGAGCTTGCCCAGGTGGATTGGAGGTGGATACTGGTGGGGATGACGGCAGAGCAGAAGTGACTGAAGTTTCTGGGAATAGTTCACCGAACACAGGATAGGTATGTCCCACAGAAGAAGAAATTCTCAAATGGCAGGGCTGGGAAACTGTGGCTGACAAGGGAAGTTAAGGACTGCATAAAAGCAAGGAAAAGCAAATATAAGGTAGCAAAAGTCAGTAGGGAGTTGGATAATTGGGAAGTTTTTAAGATCCAACAAATGACAACTAAGAAACTATAAGAAGGGAAATGATGAAATATGAGAGCAAACTAGACAAAAATATAAATATCTGGAGAAAATAAAATGCCTAACATCATAACTGTACTAATAAAATGGTAGATGGTCTTATACCAGGATGTTACATTCTTCCCTCAACAAAACCATGTACCTATCCAAATTTCTCTTAAATGTTGAAATCAAACCCACATCCACCACTTCTGCTGCAGCTTGTTCCACATTCTTACAACCCAGAGTGAAGTTCCCACTTATACTCCCCTTATTTCACTTTTGTAAAATGGAGGGGGAAATTAAGGATAGAGGGCAGAGGGGGGAAGAAGGAGGAATGATGGGAAGGGAATGGGAAGGAGGCAGTGAGAGGCGATAAAGAAAAGGTGAGTAAGGGTGGGAGAGCGAAAGAGAGGAAGAAAGAGTGAGAGAGGGAGACAGAAGGAGAGGAAGGAAGGAAGGGGTGTGAGAGAGGGAGGAAAAGAGAGAAAGGAAGGGGAGTGAGAGAGGGAGAGATATTTGTTTCTTTCCTCCTTTCCTCAATGTCATTTGCTTTCCTCTGATAGTCAGTACCTGAGATCTTTGGGAACTGATAACCAGATCATCCACTCTCTCAACAGATCTGTGCCTCAAACCCAGGGATGCAAGCAGTATGATGCTGGGTATTTGTCACTTCACTGTCCCAGTCATGCCACCCAATCCACCCAATTAACCCCATGTAAACAGTCAATCTACGAACTGGGACGTCTTTTCACTGAGAAAGGATATGAGAGCACTGGGGGAAACCCGTGGGGGTCTGGATCGAGAAACTCCTCACAGGGAATTGAACCTGCCTCATTGGTACCATAGTAGCTTTTCTCCATCCGTTATGTCACTGTGTTGCCCAACGTCCTTCCCGCCCTCTTCTTTCCCCACGATTCCTGACCTTCTCTCCCTCCCCCCCCTTCTCTGTCCATCCCCTTTCTCCCTGTCTCTTCCCTCTCAGTGTGGGCCTCTTTCTCTCCATCTCTCTGCCACTGCCTCTCTATGGTTCTTTCTCCACACCTTCCTCTCTTCTTTCTCCCTCTCCCTCTCTCCTTCTTCCTTTCTCTCCCTTTCCCTCTCGCTCCCTCACTCCTCCTTTCTCTCTCCCTCTCCATCTGTCCTTCACTACCTTCTTCCCATTCACTCCCTCCATCTCTCCTTTCCTCTTTCTGTCTCTATCCTTACCTCTCTCAATATATATACTCCCCTGTCCCACCTTCCCCTTCGCCTTCCTGCTGTGACTCCATTTTTGTCCTCACTCTGTTGCTTTCCCCTCCTCTATGCCCCGTCTCTCTGAATATATCTCCATCTCTCTGTTTCACCCTCTCCCTCTCCCTCTCACCACCTCCTTTGTGACTTCTGCTCTGGCCCTATCTCACTCTCTCTCTCTGCCTCCTCCCCGTCTCTGTTCTTTCCTTTGCCTTATGCATTTTCTGTTCTTCACTGCCTGCTCCTCTCCATCCGAGGTGAGCGAGTGTGTGCATGCACTCATCTTTTGCTACTAGCGCACAAAGGAATTGAAACTGCGGACAAAATATTGTCACCCTCTGCCTCGTTGGCATGTTACCAATATTTCATGATCGTACACAATCACATTTCCTTTTCCACTGTCTGATGTGGACAGTTTTGACAACCTGGAGTTTGTGATGATCTGTCTGCAGATTTTAGAACCGACTTGTTTATACTGTTGTTACTGAAGAAATTATTGAGTCGTTATGTCAAATTCCAAAGAAGCAAAGGGTGTGAAGCGTAGAAGAACTGCTAGCTCATTTAAAGCAGAACGGCTTCATGAAACAGTGGAAATGGCTACACTGAAATCTCATGAGGTCAGGAAGGTGCAGCTACGAGAAATATTTATGTACAATACAGAAACTGATATTACCTACGTGTATTGGCGCAACACAAAAGTAGCTGGAGAATTTACAAGTGGGAAGAGTAGAGTGATATCTGGGAACTTGACTTTTTAAAGCATCATGTAGCAAGCAAATCACATATGGACAGTGTGCAAAAGCTTTGGTGAGAAAATCCTTCATGACCCGCTACAGACCTGATACATATGTTTTATGAGAGTGCAGCTGAACGAGAGTGAAAATGATCAAAATGATAAAATTCAGTATGCACATGTTGTCACAGGGCAAAAAGTTGCACAGCACAACATTTTTGCACAGACTGGTCATTACAAATTAGAGGGAACATTGCCTCCATCACGAGTCTCTCTCCCTCTCTCTCTATCTATCTATCTGTCTCCATCTCTCACGTACTCTCTATCTATCTAGCTACATCTCTCACGTACTCTCTATCTATCTATCTCCATCTCTCACGTACTCTCTCTCTTCCTCTCTCTCTCTCTCTATCTATCTCCATCTCTCACGTACTCTGTCTGTCTGTCTCTCTCTCTATCTATTTCCATCTCTCACGTACTCTCTCTCTTTCTCTCTCTCTCTCTCTCGCCAACACTTCCTCCATTACTTCCCTGTCACATGCTCCTTGCTCCCCGTTGCTATATCTTTCATCCAAACTCCCCTCTATTTACCCCGCCCTCCCCTCACCTCACTCACTGTACCTTGTCTCTCTCTATTACCCCCTCCCTCCCCTCCCCTACCTCACTATACCTTGTCTCTCTCTATTACCCCCTCCCTCCCCTCCCCTCTCTGACAGTGCCTTGTCTCTCTCTATTACCCCATCCCTCCCCTCCCCTCTCTCATTGTACCTTGACTCTCTCTATTACCCCCTCCCTCCCCTCCCCTCTCTCACTATACCTTGTCTCTCTCTCTCTCTATTACACCCTCTCTCCCCTCCCCTCGATCACTATACCTTATCTCTCCCTCCCATCGCCTCACTGACTGTACCTTGTCTCTCTCTATTACCCCCTCCCTCCCCTCCCCTCTCTCACTGTACCTTGTCTCTCCCTATTACCCCCTCCCTTCCCTCACCCTCTCACCGTACCTTGTCTCACTCTATTACACCCTCCCTCCCCTCCCCTCTCTCACCGTACCTTGTCTCTCTCTATTACCCCCTCCCTCCCCTCCCCTCTCTCACTGTACCTTGTCTCTCTCTATTACCCCCTCCCTCCCCACCCCTCTCTCACTGTACCTTGTCTCTCTCTATTACCCCCTCCCTCCCCTCCCCTCTCTCACCGTACCTTGTCTCACTCTATTACCCCCTCCCTCCCCTCCCCTCTCTCACCGTACCTTGTCTCTCTCTATTACCCCCTCCCTCCCCTCCCCTCTTGACTGTACCTTGTCTTTCAATATTACCCCCTCCCTCCCCTCCCCTCTCTGACTGTACCTTGTCTCTCTCTATTACCCCCTCCCTCCCCTCACCTCGCTCACTGTACCTTGTCTCTCTCTATTACCCCCTCCCTCCCCTCCCCTCTCTCACTATACCTTGTCTCTCTCTATTACCCCCTCCCTCCCCTCCCCTCTCTGACTGTACCTTGTCTCTCTCTATTACCCCCTCCCTCCCCACCCCTCTCTCACTATACCTTGTCTCTCTCTATTACCCCCTCCCTCCCCTCCCCTCTCTCACTATACCTTGTCTCTCTCTATTACCCCCTCCCTCCCCTCCCCTCTCTGACTGTACCTTGTCTCTCTATATTACCCCCTCCCTCCCCACCCCTCTCTCACTATACCTTGTCTCTCACTATTACCCCTCCCTCCCCTCTCTCTCTATTACTCCCTCGCTCCCCTCACCTCTCTCACTGTACCTTGTCTCTCTCTATTACCCCCTCCCTCCCCTCCCATCCCTCACTATACCTTGTCTCTCTCTATTAGCCCCTCCCTCCCCTCCCCTCTCTCACTGTACCTTGTCTCTCTCTATTACCCCCTCCCTCCCCTCCCCTCTCTCACTATACCTTGTCTCTCTCTATTACACCCTCTCTCCTCTCCCCTCGCTCACTATACCTTATCTCTCCCTCCCCTCGCCTCACTGACTGTACCTTGTCTCTCTCTATTACGCCCTCCCTCCCCTCCCCTTTCTCACTGTACCTTGTCTCTCCCTATTACCCCCTCCCTCCCCTCCCCTCTCTCATTCTACCTTGTCTCTCACTATTACCCCCTCCCTCCCCTCCCCTCTCTCACTGTACCTTGTCTCTCCCTATTACCCCCTCCCTCCCCTCCCCCTCTCACCGTACCTTGTCTCTCTCTATTACCCCCTCCCTCCCCTCCCCTCTCTCACTGTACCTTGTCTCTCTCTATTACCCCCTCCCTCCCCTCCCCTCTCTGACTGTACCTTGTCTTTCAGTATTACCCCCTCCCTCCCCTCCCCTCTCTGACTGTACCTTGTCTCTCTCTATTACCCCCTCCCTCCCTTCACCTCGCTCACTGTACCTTGTCTCTTTCTATTACCCCCTCCCTCCCCTCCCCTCTCTCACTGTTCCTCGTCTCTCTCTATTAACCCCTCCCTCCCCTCACCTCGCTACTATACCTTGTCTCTCTCTATTACCCCCTCCCTCCCCTCCCCTCTCTTACTGTACCTTGTCTCTCTCTATTACCCCCTCCCTCCCCTCCCCTCCCTCACAATACCTTGTCTCTCTCTATTACCGCCTCCCTCCCCTCCCCTCTCTGACTGTACCTTGTCTCTCTCTATTACCTCCTCCCTCCCCTCCCCTCTCTGACTGTACCTTGTCTCTCACTATTACCCCCTCCCTCCCCTCACATCGCGCACTGTACCTTGTCTCTCTCTGTTACCCCCTCCCTCCCCTCCCCTCCCTCACTATACCTTGTCTCTCTCTATTACCCCCTCCCCCCCCCTCTCTGACTGTACCTTGCCTCTCTCTATTACCCCCTCCCTCCCCTCCCCTCACTCACTGTACCTTGTCTCTCTCTATTACCCGCTCCCTCCCTCCCCTCTGTCACTGTACCTTGTCTCTCTCTATTACCCCCTCCCTCCCCTCCCCTCTCTCACTGTACCTTGTCTCTCTCTATTACCCCCTTCCTCCCCTCATCTTGCTCCCTATACCTTGTCTCTCTCTATTACCCCATCCTCCCCTCCCCTCTCTCACTGTACCTTGTCTCTCTCTATTACCCCCTCCCTCCCCTCCCCTCCCTCACTATAGCTTGTCTCTCTCTATTACCCCCTCCCTCCCCTCACCTCGCTCACTGTACCTTGTCTCTCTCTATTACCCCCTCCCTCCCCTCCCCTCCCTCACTATACCTTGTCTCTCTCTATTACCCCCTCCCTCCCCTCCCCTCTCTCACTGTACCTTGTCTCTCTCTATTACCCCCTCCCTCCCCTCCCCTATCTCACTGTACCTTGTTTCTCTCTATTACCCCCTCCCTCCCCTCCCCTCCCTCACTGTACCTTGTCTCTCTCTGTTACCCCCTCCCTCCCCTCCCCTCTCTGACTGTTCCTTGTCTTTCTCTATTACCCCCTCCCTCCCCACCCCTCTCTCACTGTACCTTGTCTCTCTCTATTACCCCCTCCCTCCCCTCCCTTCACTGTACCTTGTCTCTCTCTATTACCCCCTTCCTTCCCTCCCTCACTATACCATGTCTCTCTCTATTACCCCCTCCCTCCCCTCGCCTGTCTGACTATACCTTGTCTCTCTCTATTACCCTTTCCCTCCCCTCCCCTCTCACACTGTACCTTGTCTCTCACTATTACCCCCTCCCTCCCCTCCCCTCTCTCACTGTACCTTGTCTCTCTATTACACCCTCCCTCCCCTCCACTCACTCACTGTACCTTGTCTCTCTCTATTACCCCCTCCCTCCCCTCCCCTCTCTCACTGTACATTGTCTCTCACTATTACCCCCTCCCTCCCCTCCCCTCCCTCACTGTACCTTGTCTCTCTCTATTACCCCCTCCCTCCCCTCCCCTCCCTCACTGTACCTTGTCTCACTCTACTACCCCCCCTCCCCTCCCCTCTCTCAATGTACCTTGTCTCTCTCTATTACCCCCTCCCTCCCCTCCCCTCTCTCACTGTACCTTGTCTTTCTCTATTACCCCCTCCTTCCCCTCCCCTCTCTCACTGTACCTTGTCTCTCTCTATTACCCTCTCACTCCCCTCCCCTCTCTCACTGTACCTTGTCTCTCTCTATTGCCCCCTCCCTCCCCTCCCCACTCTCACTGTACCTTGTCTCTCTCTATTACCCCCTCCCTCCCCTCCCCTCTCTCACTGTACCTTGTCTCTCTCTATTACCCCTTCCCTCCCCTCTCTCACTGTACCTTGTCTCTCTCTATTACCCCCTCCCTCCCCTCCCCTCGCTTACTATATCTTGTCTCTCTCTATTACCCCAACCTTCCCCTCCCCTCTCTCACTGTACCTTGTCTCTCTCTATTACTCCCTTCCTCCCCTCCCCTCTCCCACCGTACCTTGTCTCTCTCTATTACCCCCTCCTTCCCCTCCCCTCTCTGACTGTACCTTGTCTTTCTATATTACCCCCTCCCTCCCCTCCCCTCTCTGACTGTACCTTGTCTCTCTCTATTACCCCCTCCCTCCCCTCCCTTCACTGTACCTTGTCTCTCTCTATTACCCCCTCCCTCCCCTCCCCCCTCTCACTGTTCCTCGTCTCTCTCTATTAGCCCCTCCCTCCCCTCACCTCGCTACTATACCTTGTCTCTCTCTATTACCCCCTCACTCCTCTCCCCTCTCTCACTATACCTTGTCTCTCTCTATTACCCCCTCCCTCCCCTCCCCTCTCTGACTGTACCTTGTCTCTCTCTATTACCTCCTCCCTCCCCTCCCCTCTCTGACTGTACCTTGTCTCTCACTATTACCCCCTCCCTCCCCTCACATCGCGCACTGTACCTTGTCTCTCTCTGTTACCCCCTCCCTCCCCTCCCCTCCCTCACTATACCTTGTCTCTCTCTATTACCCCCTCCCTCCCCTCCCCTCTCTGACTGTACCTTGCCTCTCTCTATTACCCCCTCCCTCCCCTCCCCTCACTCACTGTACCTTGTCTCTCTCTATTACCCCCTCCCTCCCCTCCCCTCCCTCACAATACCTTGTCTCTCTCTATTACCGCCTCCCTCCCCTCCCCTCTCTGACTGTACCTTGTCTCTCTCTATTACATCCTCCCTCCCCTCCCCTCTCTGACTGTACCTTGTCTCTCACTATTACCCCCTCCCTCCCCTCACATCGCGCACTGTACCTTGTCTCTCTCTGTTACCCCCTCCCTCCCCTCCCCTCCCTCACTATACCTTGTCTCTCTTATTACTCCCCCCTCCCCTCTCTGACTGTACCTTGCCTCTCTCTATTACCCCCTCCCTCCCCTCCCCTCACTCACTGTACCTTGTCTCTCTCTATTACCCGCTCCCTCCCTCACCTCGCTCACTGTACCTTGTCTCTCTCTATTACCCCCTCCCTCCCCTCCCCTCTCTCACTGTACCTTGTCTCTCTCTATTACCCCCTCCCTCCCCTCCCCTCTCTGACTGTACCTTGCCTCTCTCTATTACCCCCTCCCTCCCCTCCCCTCACTCACTGTACCTTGTCTCTCTCTATTACCCCCTCCCTCCCCTCCCCTCCCTCACAATACCTTGTCTCTCTCTATTACCGCCTCCCTCCCCTCCCCTCTCTGACTGTACCTTGTCTCTCTCTATTACATCCTCCCTCCCCTCCCCTCTCTGACTGTACCTTGTCTCTCACTATTACCCCCTCCCTCCCCTCACATCGCGCACTGTACCTTGTCTCTCTCTGTTACCCCCTCCCTCCCCTCCCCTCCCTCACTATACCTTGTCTCTCTCTATTACCCCCTCCCCCCTCCCCTCTCTGACTGTACCTTGCCTCTCTCTATTACCCCCTCCCTCCCCTCCCCTCACTCACTGTACCTTGTCTCTCTCTATTACCCGCTCCCTCCCTCACCTCGCTCACTGTACCTTGTCTCTCTCTATTACCCCCTCCCTCCCCTCCCCTCTCTCACTGTACCTTGTCTCTCTCTATTACCCCCTTCCTCCCCTCACCTTGCTCCCTATACCTTGTCTCTCTCTATTACCCCATCTTCCCCTCCCCTCTCTCACTGTACCTTGTCTCTCTCTATTACCCCCTCCCTCCCCTCCCCTCCCTCACTATAGCTTGTCTCTCTCTATTACCCCCTCCCTCCCCTCCCCTCTCTCACTGTACCTTGTCTCTCTCTATTACCCCCTCCCTCCCCTCCCCTCTCTCACTGTACCTTGTCTCTCTTTATTACCCCCTCCCTCCCCTCCCCTCCCTCACTGTACCTTGTCTCTCTCTGTTACCCCCTCCCTCCCCTCCCCTCTCTGACTGTTCCTTGTCTTTCTCTATTACCCCCTCCCTCCCCACCCCTCTCTCACTGTACCTTGTCTCTCTCTATTACCCCCTACCTCCGCTCCCTTCACTGTTGCTTGTCTCTCTCTATTACCCCCTTCCTTCCCTCCCTCACTATACCATGTCTCTCTCTATTACCCCCTCCCTCCCCTCCCCTCTCTCACTATACCTTGTCTCTCTCTATTACCCCTCCCTCCCCTCCCCTCTCTCACTGTACCTTGTCTTTCTCTATTACCCCCTCCTTCCCCTCCCCTCTCTCACTGTACCTTGTCTCTCTCTATTACCCTCTCACTCCCCTCCCCTCTCTCACTGTACCTTGTCTCTCTCTATTGCCCCCTCCCTCCCCTCCCCACTCTCACTGTACCTTGTCTCTCTCTATTACCCCCTCCCTCCCCTCCCCTCTCTCACTGTACCTTGTCTCTCTCTATTACCCCTTCCCTCCCCTCCCCTCTCTCACTGTACCTTGTCTCTCTCTATTACCCCCTCCCTCCCCTCCCCTCTCTCACTGTACCTTGTCTTTCTCTATTACCCCCTCCTTCCCCTCCCCTCTCTCACTGTACCTTGTCTCTCTCTATTACCCTCTCACTCCCCTCCCCTCTCTCACTGTACCTTGTCTCTCTCTATTACCCCCTCCCTCCCCTCCCCACTCTCACTGTACCTTGTCTCTCTCTATTACCCCCTCCCTCCCCTCCCCTCTCTCACTGTACCTTGTCTCTCTCTATTACCCCTTCCATCCCCTCCCCTCTCTCACTGTACCTTGTCTCTCTCTATTACCCCCTCCCTCCCCTCCCCTCGCTTACTATATCTTGTCTCTCTTATTACCCCAACCTTCCCCTCCCCTCTCTCACTGTACCTTGTCTCTCTCTATTACTCCCTTCCTCCCCTCCCCTCTCCCACCGTACCTTGTCTCTCTCTATTACCCCCTCCTTCCCCTCCCCTCTCTGACTGTACCTTGTCTTTCAATATTACCCCCTCCCTCCCCTCCCCTCTCTGACTGTACCTTGTCTCTCTCTATTACCCCCTCCCTCCCCTCCCTTCACTGTACCTTGTCTCTCTCTATTACCCCCTCCCTCCCCTCCCCCTCTCACTGTTCCTCGTCTCTCTCTATTAGCCCCTCCCTCCCCTCACCTCGCTACTATACCTTGTCTCTCTCTATTACCCCCTCACTCCTCTCCCCTCTCTCACTATACCTTGTCTCTCTCTATTACCCCCTCCCTCCCCTACCCTCTCTCACTATACCTTGTCTCTCTCTATTACACCTCCCTCCCCTCCCCTCCCTCACTATACCTTGTCTCTCTCTATTACCCCTCCCTCCCCTCCCCTCTCTCACTATACCTTGTCTCTCTCTATTACCCCCTCCCTCCCCTCCCCTCTCTGACTGTACCTTGTCTCTCTCTATTACCTCCTCCCTCCCCTCCCCTCTCTGACTGTACCTTGTCTCTCACTATTACCCCCTCCCTCCCCTCACATCGCGCACTGTACCTTGTCTCTCTCTGTTACCCCCTCCCTCCCCTCCCCTCCCTCACTATACCTTGTCTCTCTCTATTACCCCCTCCCTCCCCTCCCCTCTCTGACTGTACCTTGCCTCTCTCTATTACCCCCTCCCTCCCCTCCCCTCACTCACTGTACCTTGTCTCTCTCTATTACCCCCTCCCTCCCCTCCCCTCTCTCACTATACCTTGTCTATCTCTATTACCACCTCCCTCCCCTCCACTCTATCACTATACCTTGTCTCTCTCTATTACCCCCTCCCTCCCCTCCCCTCTCTGACTGTACCTTGTCTCTCACTATTACCCCTCCCTCCCCTCCCCTCCCTCACTATACCTTGTCTCTCTCTATTACACCCTCCCTCCCCTCTCACACTGTACCTTGTCTCTCTCTATTACCCCCTCCCTCCCTCACCTTGCTCACTGTACCTTGTCTCTCTCTATTACCCCCTCCCTCCCCTCCCCTCTCTCACTATACCTTGTCTCTCTCTATTACACCCTCTCTCCTCTCCCCTCGCTCACTATACCTTATCTCTCCCTCCCCTCGCCTCACTGACTGTACCTTGTCTCTCTCTATTACCCCCTCCCTCCCCTCCCCTTTCTCACTGTACCTTGTCTCTCCCTATTACCCCCTCCCTCCCCTCCCCTCTCTCATTCTACCTTGTCTCTCACTATTACCCCCTCCCTCCCCTCCCCTCTCTCACTGTACCTTGTCTCTCCCTATTACCCCCTCCCTCCCCTCCCCCTCTCACCGTACCTTGTCTCTCTCTATTACCCCCTCCCTCCCCTCCCCTCTCTCACCGTACCTTGTCTCTCTCTATTACCCCCTCCCTCCCCTCCCCTCTCTGACTGTACCTTGTCTTTCAATATTACCCCCTCCCTCCCCTCCCCTCTCTGACTGTACCTTGTCTCTCTCTATTACCCCCTCCCTCCCTTCACCTCGCTCACTGTACCTTGTCTCTTTCTATTACCCCCTCCCTCCCCTCCCCTCTCTCACTGTTCCTCGTCTCTCTCTATTAGCCCCTCCCTCCCCTCCCCTCTCTGACTGTACCTTGTCTTTCAATATTACCCCCTCCCTCCCCTCCCCTCTTGACTGTACCTTGTCTCTCTCTATTACCCCCTCCCTCCCTTCACCTCGCTCACTGTACCTTGTCTCTTTCTATTACTCCCTCCCTCCCCTCCCCTCTCTCACTGTTCCTCGTGTCTCTCTATTAGCCCCTCCCTCCCCTCACCTCGCTACTATACCTTGTCTCTCTCTATTACCACCTCCCTCCCCTCCCCTCTCTCACTGTACCTTGTCTCTCTCTATTACCCCCTCCCTCCCCTCCCCTCCCTCACTATACCTTGTCTCTCTCTATTACCGCCTCCCTCCCCTCCCCTCTCTGACTGTACCTTGTCTCTCTCTATTACCTCCTCCCTCCCCTCCCCTCTCTGACTGTACCTTGTCTCTCACTATTACCCCCTCCCTCCCCTCACATCGCGCACTGTACCTTGTCTCTCTCTGTTACCCCCTCCCTCCCCTCCCCTCCCTCACTATACCTTGTCTCTCTCTATTACCCCCTCCCCCCCTCCCCTCTCTGACTGTACCTTGCCTCTCTCTATTACCCCCTCTCTCCCCTCCCCTCACTCACTGTACCTTGTCTCTCTCTATTACCCGCTCCCTCCCTCACCTCGCTCACTGTACCTTGTCTCTCTCTATTACCCCCTCCCTCCCCTCCCCTCTCTCACTGTACCTTGTCTCTCTCTATTACCCCCTTCCTCCCCTCACCTTGCTCCCTATACCTTGTCTCTCTCTATTACCCCATCCTCCCCTCCCCTCTCTCACTGTACCTTGTCTCTCTCTATTACCCCCTCCCTCCCCTCCCCTCCCTCACTATAGCTTGTCTCTCTCTATTACCCCCTCCCTCCCCTCACCTCGCTCACTGTACCTTGTCTCTCTCTATTACACCCTCCCTCCCCTCCCCTCCCTCACTGTACCTTGTCTCTCTCTATTATCCCCTCCCTCCCCTCCCCTCTCTCACTGTACCTTGTCTCTCTCTATTACCCCCTCCCTCCCCTCCCCTCTCTCACTGTACCTTGTCTCTCTCTATTACCCCCTCCCTCCCCTCCCCTCCCTCACTGTACCTTGTCTCTCTCTGTTACCCCCTCCCTCCCCTCCCCTCTCTGACTGTTCCTTGTCTTTCTCTATTACCCCCTCCCTCCCCACCCCTCTCTCACTGCACCTTGTCTCTCTCTATTACCCCCTCCCTCCCCTCCCTTCATTGTACCTTGTCTCTCTCTATTACCCCCTTCCTTCCCTCCCTCACTATACCATGTCTCTCTCTATTACCCCCTCCCTCCCCTCCCCTCTCTCACTATACCTTGTCTCTCTCTATTACCCTTTCCCTCCCCTCCCCTCTCACACTGTACCTTGTCTCTCACTATTACCCCCTCCCTCCCCTCCCCTCTCTCACTGTACCTTGTCTCTCTATTACACCCTCCCTCCCCTCCCCTCTCTCACTGTACCTTGTCTCTCTCTATTACCCCCTCCCTCCCCTCCCCTCTCTCACTGTACCTTGTCTCTCACTATTACCCCCTCCCTCCCCTCCCCTCCCTCACTGTACCTTGTCTCTCTCTATTACCCCCTCCCTCCCCTCCCCTCCCTCACTGTACCTTGTCTCTCTCTACTACCCCCCCTCCCCTCCCCTCTCTCACTGTACCTTGTCTCTCTCTATTACCCCCTCCCTCCCCTCCCCTCTCTCACTGTACCTTGTCTTTCTCTATTACCCCCTCCTTCCCCTCCCCTCTCTCACTGTACCTTGTCTCTCTCTGTTACCCTCTCCCTCCCCTCCCCTCTCTCACTGTACCTTGTCTCTCTCTATTACCCCCTCCCTCCCCTCCCCTCTCTCACTGTACCTTGTCTCTCTCTATTACCCCCTCCCTCCCCTCCCCTCTCTCACTGTACCTTGTCTCTCTCTATTACCCCCTCCCTCCCCTCCCCTCTCTCACTGTACCTTGTCTCTCTCTATTACCCCTTCCCTCCCCTCCCCTCTCTCACTGTACCTTGTCTCTCTCTATTACCCCCTCCCTCCCCTCCCCTCGCTTACTATATCTTGTCTCTTTCTATTACCCCAACCTTCCCCTCCCCTCTCTCACTGTACCTTGTCTCTCTCTATTACTCCCTTCCTCCCCTCCCCTCTCTCACCGTACCTTGTCTCTCTCTATTACCCCCTCCTTCCCCTCCCCTCTCTGACTGTACCTTGTCTTTCAATATTACCCCCTCCCTCCCCTCCCCTCTCTGACTGTACCTTGTCTCTCTCTATTACCCCCACCCTCCCCTCCCTTCACTGTACCTTGTCTCTCTCTATTACCCCCTCCCTCCCCTCACCTCTCTCACTGTTCCTCGTCTCTCTCTATTAGCCCCTCCCTCCCCTCACCTCGCTACTATACCTTGTCTCTCTCTATTACCCCCTCACTCCTCTCCCCTCTCTCACTATACCTTGTCTCTCTCTATTACCCCCTCCCTCCCCTACCCACTCTCACTATACCTTGTCTCTCTCTATCACCCCTCCCTCCCCTCCCCTCCCTCACTATACCTTGTCTCTCTCTATTACCCCTCCCTCCCCTCCCCTCTCTCACTATACCTTGTCTCTCTCTATTACCCCCTCCCTCCCCTCCCCTCTCTGACTGTACCTTGTCTCTCTCTATTACCTCCTCCCTCCCCTCCCCTCTCTGACTGTACCTTGTCTCTCACTATTACCCCCTCCCTCCCCTCACATCGCGCACTGTACCTTGTCTCTCTCTGTTACACCCTCCCTCCCCTCCCCTCCCTCACTATACCTTGTCTCTCTCTATTACCCCCTCCCTCCCCTCCCCTCTCTGACTGTACCTTGCCTCTCTCTATTACCCCCTCCCTCCCCTCCCCTCACTCACTGTACCTTGTCTCTCTCTATTACCCCCTCCCTCCCCTCCCCTCTCTCACTATACCTTGTCTCTCTCTATTACCCCCTCCCTCCCCTCCCCTCTCTGACTGTACCTTGTCTCTCTCTATTACCTCCTCCCTCCCCTCCCCTCTCTGACTGTACCTTGTCTCTCACTATTACCCCCTCCCTCCCCTCACATCGCGCACTGTACCTTGTCTCTCTCTGTTATCCCCTCCCTCCCCTCCCCTCCCTCACTATACCTTGTCTCTCTCTATTTCCCCCCTCCCTCCCCTCCCCTCTCTGACTGTACCTTGCCTCTCTCTATTACCCCCTCCCTCCCCTCCCCTCACACTGTACCTTGTCTCTCTCTATTACCCCCTCCCTCCCCTCCCCTCTCTCACTATACCTTGTCTCTCTCTATTACCCCCTTCCTCCCCTCCACTCTCTCACTATACCTTGTCTCTCTCTATTACCCCCTCCCTCCCCTCCCCTCTCTGACTGTACCTTGTCTCTCACTATTACCCCTCCCTCCCCTCCCCTCCCTCACTATACCTTGTCTCTCTCTATTACACCCTCCCTTCCCTCTCACACTGTACCTTGTCTCTCTCTATTACCCCCTCCCTCCCTCACCTTGCTCACTGTACCTTGTCTCTCTCTATTACCCCCTCCCTCCCCTCCCCTCCCTCACTGTACCTTGTCTCTCTCTATTACCCCCTCCCTCCCTCACCTCGCTCACTGTACCTTGTCTCTCTCTATTACCCCCTCCCTCCCCTCCCCTCTCTCACTGTACCTTGTCTCTCTCTATTAGCCCCTCCCTCCCCTCCCCTCTCTCACTGTACCTTGTCTCTCTCTATTACCCCCACCCTCCCCTCCCTTCTCACACTGTACCTTGTCTCTCACTATTACCCCCTCCCTCCCCTCCCCTCATTCACTATGCATTGTCTCTCTCTATTACCCCCTCCCTCCCCTCCCCTCTCTCACTGTACCTTGTCTCTCTCTATTACCCCCTCGCTCCCCTCACCTCGCTCACTGTACCTTGTCTCTGTCTATTACCCCCTCCCTCCCCTCCCCTCTCTCACTGTACCTTGTCTCTCTCTACTACCCCCTCCCTCCCCTCCCCTCTCTCACTATACCTTGTCTCTCTCTATTACCCCCTCCCTCCCCTCCCCTCTCTCACTGTACCTTGTCTTTCTCTATTACCCCCTCCCTCCCCTCCCTTCTCTCACTGTACCTTGTCTCTCTCTATTACCCTCTCCCTCCCCTCTGTCACTGTACCTTGTCTCTCTCTATTACCCGCTCCCTCCCCTCCCCTCTCTCACTGTACCTTGTCTCTCTCTATTACCCCCTCCCTCCCCTCCCCTCTCTCACTGTACCTTGTCTCTCTCTCTATTACCCCATCCCTCCCCTCCCCTCTCTCACTGTACCTTGTCTCTCTCTATTACCCCCTCCCTCCCCTCCCCTCGCTTACTATATCTTGTCTCTCTCTATTACCCCCACCCTCCCCTCCCCTCTCTCACTGTACCTTGTCTCTCTCTATTACCCCCTTCCTCCCCTCCCCTCTCTCACTGTACCTTGTCTCTCTCTATTACCCCCACCCTCCCCTCCCCTCTCTCACTGTACCTTGTCTCTCTCTATTACTCCCTTCCTCCCCTCCCCTCTCTCACTGTACCTTGTCTCTCTCTATTACCCCCTCCCTCCCCTCCCCTCTCTGACTGTACCTTGTCTCTCTATTACCCCCTCCCTCCCCTCCCCTCTCTGACTGTGCCTTCTCTCTCTCTATTAGCCCCTCCCTCCCCTCCCCTCATTCACTATGCATTGTCTCTCTCTATTACCCCCTCCCTCCCCTCCCCCTCTGACTGTACCTTCTCTCTCTCTGTTACCCCCTCCCTCCCCTCCCCTCCCTCACTATACCTTGTCTCTCTCTATTACCCACTCCCTCCCCTCCCCCTCACACTGTACCTTGTCTCTCTCTATTACCCCCTCCCTCCCCTCCTCTCTCTCACTGTACCTTGTTCTCTATTTACCCCCTCGATCCCATCCATCTCCCCTTCCTTACCTTCCTCCTCCTCTAACCTTATCCACCACTTCTAACTCCTCTGCCCTCCATCATAACCATCTCTCTCTTTCTTCACAGTCTCCCTTGCCCTTCCCCTCCTCCCCATTACAACCCCTTCACTGCCCCCCATTCTCCCTTCTCTTCAATGCTTACTCCTCTCCCCACTTGCCCCGCTTCTCCCTCTGTTTCACCTCCGTGCACTCTGATCCCCCCTCCCATCCTTACCCAATCCCCTCTGCACCCTTTACCCATCCTCTTTCCCTCTCTCCCTCAGCCCTCCACTTCTTCATCACCCTACTCCTGCTCTCACTACTCCCACTCTTGCCACGCCTCCTCCCTCTCTCCCTCAACCCCCTACCCCACCACCCAACCTCTCTAACTCCCTCCCTTTCTCCATTCCCGCTTTAGCAGCACTCCTCTTCAGCCACACTTCACTCTTCTCCCTCCTGCCCCCTCATTCTCCCCACCACACTCTACATTCTCACATCTGTTGCCTCATCTCAGCCCCATTCCTAATGTTCCCCTTCCTTACCCTCCACATATACCCTCCATCTCCAACCTCTCCCCTCCACCCACTCTCCCAATTTACCCTCTCTCTTTCTCAACAGCTCTCTCTCCCACACTCCCTCTCTCTCCTTCCACTATCTCACACACCCTGTCTCTCTCTCCCCCCACTATCTCCCATACTTCCTCTCTCTCCATCCCACGATCTCCACATTCCCTCTTTCTTTCCTCCCCACTATCTCTCTCACACCCTCTCTCTCTCCATCCCACTATCTGCCACACACCCTCTCTCCTCCATCCCACTATTTCCCACACTCCCTCTCTTTCTCTCTCCTCCATCCCACTATCTCCCACACTCCCTCTCTCTCTCCTCCCCACTATCTCCCACACTCCCTCTCTCTCCACCCTCTCCACTCAACTCTTCTGCACTTTACCCTCTCTACCTGCTCATTCAACCTCCCTCTCTGTATCCCCTCTCTCCCCCACTTCTCCACTGCTCACCCACCCACCCTGCTGCTGCATTTCCACCCCAGCTTACTCCTTCCCTTCACTCTCTCCCGCCGTTTCTCCCTCCCCTTCTCATCATCCCATTCCCACCTCTTTCTCCTCATCTATACCCCCTCTTGCCTCTCTCTCATCTACTCACTCCCTGCCTCTCTCTCCTTCTTCCCCTTTCCTCTCTCCACTCTCTCACCCACTTCTCTTTCCCCCACTCTCTCTTCCCATCTCTCCACCTCTCTATCCCTCTGCCTCTCCTCCCCTCCCTCTTCCTCTCCTTCTATTATTACCTCCCTCCCTCCCCCACCCTAGCGCCTCTCTGTGCAGCCCTGGGCTGGGTGTCCGTGGCTTTTATTTTGGCTGTGTACTTGCTGGGTCAGGAAGTCTTGATTCTTGCGGTTTCTTGACCGCTGTAAACCTCCCTGCCTCTCTCTCTCGCAGTTCACGATCTCTGACCACACACAACAGTCACAGTTAGCTACCCGCTCTCCTGGGGGCTCACACAGCCAAGAAGCGATGGGTCCAGTGGTGAAGAATGCCCTGGGAGTCGTCATCTTACTCTCCGTGTGGACTGGTAAGTGAGGCAGTGGGAGGGATGGAGGGAGACAGCGAGGGATAAAAGGAAGCGAGGACATGGGAGACACGAGAGAGGGAAGGAACGATGTTTTGTGGTCCGAGGGAAAGTTTTTAATTTGGTAGTGTATATGTACAGTCAAATGACAACAAACTTGAACGAGATAGGGGAGGGAGAATGAGAGCGAGGGAAAGAGCGAGAGAAGGTGATGGAAGGAACGAGGCAGAGGACAAACTGATACAGAGTGAGAGAGAGCGGCTTTATTTGGTTTAGAGAGAGGGAGAGGAAGTGTGGGAAGGAAGGAAAGATGGAGAAAGAGAGAGGGAGAGAAGGTATGGGAAGGAAGGAAAGAGGGACTGAGAGGTGGAGAAAGAGAGAGGGAGAGGAGGTGTGGGAAGCCAGGAAAGAGGGACTGAGAGATGGAACAAGGGTAGAGAGAGAAAGCTGAAAGTCGGAACATGAGGAGGGAAGTCAGGAGAGGGAAGGGCCAAGTGTACTGGGTCTTTAGATAAGAGAGAGTGGTGCTTCTGAGGGGTGTACTGATGTGGAAGGAGAACGGCTTGGACATATGATGTCTGTTTCTCTATGTTTTCCGTCTCTCTGGGGTGGGGACAATGCTCCATGTGCCAGCTCATTCTTGGATACCCCGGCTCCCTAATGACCATCCTCGCCAGAGTACATTACCCAGTTTTGTCCTTGTTTACTTCTCTCTTCCCGGATATATCTCTCCACCAAGCCTTCTCATACTGCACCCTGGCCAGCTTTCTCATCCCCACCCACCACACCCCTTCCCACACTTGGTAAGTCCATCTCATTCTCAGCTCGCTGAGGAGGTGAGGGTGCAGGTGGAGAGAGTGAACCGTTATCTGAAGCCCTTCGCTGCTCTGGGGCGTGGGTGTCAGTGGCTGCCAAGTGATGTCGAGGTGCTCAGGCCCATCTGAGGTGATGGGCCAGGCTGAGTAAGGCTCTGTCCTCTCCTTTGAGGTCCGTTGAGCAGGGTTTTCTTTCAACTTGGGTTCACAGGAGGTGTGGTGAACCGTCAGGATGACAGTGGCAGACCTCAGGAAGATGGAGACTAGCAGGTGGAACAATTGGAATATTATCTAAGAAAAAATGTGCTGGCATTGGAGAGGGTCCAGAGGAGGTTTGTGAGAATGGTTCTGAGAATGAAAGGGTTAATTGAGCAGCATCTAATGGCTCGGGGCCAGTGTTTGCTGGAGTTTAGAAGAATTGGAGTGGGGCGATCTCATTGCAACCTATCGAATATAGATAGAGTGGATGTCGAGAGGATGTTTCCTTTGGTGGAGCAGTCTAGACCTGAGGGGACAGCCTCAGAGGGACATCCATTAGAACAGAGATGAGGAGGGATTCTCTCAGTCAGAGGGCGGCGAATTCATTGCCACAGACAGCAGCGGAGGCCAAGTCATTGGGTATATTTAAAGCAGAGGTTGATAGGTTATTGATTGGTCATGGCATCAAAGATTGCAGGGGGAAGGCAGGAGAATGAGGCTGAGAGGGATAATAAATCAGCCATGATGGAGACTCGATGGCCCGACTGGCCTAACACTACTTCTATGTCTTATGGGCTAAAATGGAACTCGTTTCCGGCATGTGAGAAGCAGTTATGCAGATGACACAGAAAGATTGTTGGAGTTAGTGATAGTGAGGCAGTGTTTGCGAGGAACCAGTTGGAAATGTGGGTAGGGTATCAGAATTTTGGTTCATTCTCACTGACGCTAGTCCTGAAAGTTGTTGTCTTGTGGCAGCAGTACTGTGCAGGCGTAATAAATTAGCTTATGTTATAAGTGTGAAAAAGGATTGTTTTGGGTTCATGGGCCATTCAATACATGGTGGAGTTTAGTCTGGACAGGCGTGCTTCGGAAGATCAAGCAGAAGGGGGAAGACCCTTGGGAGCACTGATGAACAGACAGATCTCCCTGAAAGTGTCAACACTCGCAGACAGGGTGTGGCAAAGAAGACCGACAGAATTCTTGCATTCATTTATGACATGTCCACCCATGGTTTCCTCTACTGCCACCTTGAGGCCACTTTCATGTTGGAGGAGCAACATGACATAGTCTGTCTAGGTAGCCTTCAAGCTGATGGCATGAAGATCAATTTCTCCAGCTTCTGGTAATTTCTCCCCACACTCCTTCTCTCCTTTTCCATTCCCTCTCACACCTTCCCTTCTTTTCACCTGCCCATCACATCCCTCTGGAGCCTCTCCCCCTTCCCTTTCTCCTGTGGCCCACACTGCTCTCCTATCAGATTCCTTCTTCTTCAGACCTTTATCTCTTCTGCCATCCCCTCCAGCTTCTCACTTCATCCCCGCTCCCCCACCCACCCACCTTCCCCCTCACCTGGTCTCACCTGTCACCTGCCAGCTTGTACTCCCCCCCTCCCTCACCTTCTTATTCTGCCTTCTGCCTCTTTCCTTGCCAGTCCTGTTGAAGGGTCGCAGCCCGAAACGTCGACTGTTTTATTCCCCTCCGCAGACGCTGCCTGACCTGCTAAGTTCTTGCAGCATTTTGTGTGTGTTGCTCTGCATTTCCAGCATCTGAAGACTCTCTTGTGTTTATGACTTGCCTTCATTTGTTGAGGCACTGAACGAAAGGTTGTGAAGTCATGGTGCAGCTTTGATTTGAGTATTGTATGCATTTCTGGTCTCCACACCATGGAGAGGCTTCGGAGAGAGTGCAGAACGGGTTCACCAGGGCGTTGCCCAGATTGGAGAGTACCAGCGATGTGGAAAGGTTGGACAAACTTTGATGGTTTTTTCTGGAGTGCTGGAGACTGAGGGCAGACCTGTTAGAGGTTTATAAAATATTTGAGAGGCATAGACAGAGTAGATGGACAGAGTCCATTTTCCCCAGGGAGGAAATATCAAATATTCAAATGTATAACTTTAAAGCCAGCAGGGAAGTTCTTCAGAGCAGTGTTTTCTTTCAGTTGGAAAGCATTAGGTGTGTGGACTTTTCTGAAGCCGAGAGAGTGAGACAGAGTCGCTGTGTGTGTAAGAACATGTAGTCAGGCTGATACGGATATAACAATTCAGGATTCTTTACGTCATTTCCAGTACACAAGTGTAAAGTAGTGGTGGTGGGAGTCTGGAGGGCTGGGTTAGTGGGTGTTTGGGGATAGGATTTTTGAGTCTGGTGGTCCTGGTGTGGATGCTACATAGCCTCCTCCCTGAAGGGAGTGGGACAAACAGTCCATGAGCAGGCTTGGTGGAATCCTTCATGATGTTACTGGCCCTTTTCTGGCTACTTTCTGTAGAGTTCAAAGCAGGTCGGGTTAAACATCTGCAAAGAGAGAGAGTCGGCAGGGCAGTGGGCACGGGACATGCAGTGGGACTGGCAGCAGGCACAGGACATGCAGTGGGACTGGCAGCGGGCACGGGACATGCAGTGGGACTGGCTGCGGGCACGGGACATGCAGTGGGACTGGCAGCGGGCATGGGACACGCAATGGGACTGGCTGTGGGCATGGGACATGCAGTGGGACTGGCTGCGGGCACGGGACATGCAGTGGGACTGGCAGCGGGCATGGGACACGCAATGGGACTGGCTGTGGGCATGGGACATGCAGTGGGACTGGCTGCGGGCATGGGACACGCAATGGGACTGGCTGTGGGCACGGGACATGCAGTGGGACTGGCTGTGGGCATGGGACATGCAGTGGGACTGGCTGCACTGCTCTTGGAGAGGCAGAGTACAGGCTCGATTGGACAATTAGATTATGAGGACACTCAGTCCTCGTTTATTGTCATTTAGAAATGCATGCATTAAGAAATGATAAAATGTTCCTCCAGAGTGATATCACAAAAAAAACAGGACAAACCAAAGACTAACACTGACAAGACCACATAATTATAACATAAATTTACAGCAGTACAAAGCAATACCATAATTTGGTAATAAGAGCAGACCATGGGCACGGTAAAAAAAAGTCTCAAGGTTCCAATAGACTCCCGATAGTCCCGTTAGCAGGTGGCAAAAGGGAGAAACTCTCCCCGCCATAAACTCCAGGTGCCGACAACCGATGATGCATTGGAAGCACCCGACCACAGCCAACTCTGAGTCCGTCCGAAAACTTCGAGCCTCCAACCAGCCCTCCAACACTGAGCACCGAGCACCATCTCTGCTGAGCACTTCGACCCCGCCCCGGCCGCCGAGCAACAAGCAAAGCCGAGGACGCGGGTCCTTCCCCTCCGGAGATTCTGCATCACACAGTAGCATCGGCAGTGAAGAAGGCAGTTCAGAAGTTTCACCAGATGTTCCTTGGAGCTCCCTCAGTACTACCTCTCCCTCAGTGTGATACTCTCCCAGTTCTGCCTCTCCCTCAGTGAAGTGCTCTCTCAGTACTGCCTCTACCTCAGTGTAATGTTCTCTCAGTACTGCCTCTCCCTCCATGTGGTACTCCCTCAGTATTGTTCCTCCAGCACTGTGGAGCTCCCAGTGTAATGCTCCCTCAGTGTGGTGCTCCCTCAGTACTGCCTCTCCCTCAGTGTGGAGCTCCCTCATTACTGCCTCTCCCTTAGCATTGTGCTCCCTCAGTACTGCCTCTCCCTCCATGTGGTGCTCCCTCAGTATTGTTCCTCCAGCACTGTGGAACTCCCAGTGTAATGCTCCCTCAGTGTGGTGCTCCCTCAGTGTGGTGCTCCCTCAGTGTGGAGTTCTCTCAGTACTACCTCTCCCTCAGTGTGATGCTCCTTCAGTACTACCTGTCCCTCAGTGTAATGCTCTCTCAGCACTGCCTCTTCCTCCATGTGGTGCTCCCTCAGTATTGTTCCTCTGGCACTGTGGAACTCCCAGTGTAATGTTCCTTCAGTGTGGTGCTCCCTCAGTACCGCCTCTCCCTCAGTGTGGTGCTCCCTCAGTTCTGCCTCTCCCTCAGTGTGGAGCCCCCTCAGTACTGCCTCTCCCTCAGTGTGATGCTCCTTCAGTACTACCTGTCCCTCAGTGTAATGCTCTCTCAGTACTGCCTCTTCCTCCATGTGGTGCTCCCTCAGTATTGTTCCTCTGGCACTGTGGAACTCCCAGTGTAATGTTCCCTCAGTGTGGTGCTCCCTCAGTACCGCCTCTCCCTCAGTGTGGTGCTCCCTCAGTTCTGCCTCTCCCTTAGCATTGTGCTCCCTTAGTACTGCCTCTCCCTCAGTGTGGAGCTCCCTCAGTACTGCCTCTCCCTCCGTGTGATACTCTCCCAGTTCTGCCTCTCCCTCAGTGAAGTGCTCTCTCAGTACTGCCTCTACCTCAGTGTAATGCTCCCTCAGTACTGCCTCTCCCTCCATGTGGTACTCCCTCAGTATTGTTCCTCCAGCACTGTGGAGCTCCCAGTGTAATGCTCCCTCAGTGTGGTGCTCCCTCAGTACTGCCTTTCCTTCAGTGTGGTGCTCCCTCAGTGTGAAGCTCCCTCAGTTCTGCCTCTCCCTCAGTGTGGTGCTCCATCAGATTTGCCTCTCTGTCATTCTGGTGCTCCCTCACTAATGCTCCTCCCTCAGTGTAAAGCTCCCTCAGTATGGTGCTCCCTCAGTGTGAATCTCCCTCAGTACTGCCTCTCCCTCAGTGTGGAAGTCCCTCATTACTGCCTCACCCTCAGCATTGTACTCCCTCAGAACTGCCTCTCCCTCAGTGTGGTGCTCTCTCAGTGTGGAGTTCCCTCAGTACTGCCTCTCCCTCAGTGTGAAGCTCCCTCAGTTCTGCCTCTCCCTCAGTGTGAAGCTCCCTCAGTTCTGACTCTCCCTCAGTGAAGTGCTCTCTCAGTACTGCCTCTCCTTCAGTGTAATGCTCCCTCAGTACTGCCTCTTCCTCCATGTGGTGCTCCCTCAGTATTGTTCCTCCAGCACTGTGGAGCTCCCAGTGTAATGCTCCTTCAGTGTGGTGCTCCCTCAGATCTGCCTCTCCCTCAGTGTGGAGCTCCCTCATTATTGCCTCTCCCTTAGCATTGTGCTCCCTCAGTACTGCCTCTCCCTCAGTGTGGAGCTCCCTTAGTACTGCCTCTCCCTCAGTGTGAAGCTCCCTCAGTTCTGCCTCTCCCTCAGTGTGGTACTCCCTCATTACTGCCTCTCCCTTAGCATTGTGCTCCCTCAGTACTGCCTCTCCCTCAGTGTGGAGCTCCCTCATTACTGCCTCACCCTCAGCATTGTACTCCCTCAGATCTGCCTCTCCCTCAGTGTGGTACTCCCTCATTACTGTCTCTCCCTCAGTGTGGTGCTCCCTCAGTTCTGCCTCTCGCATATTGTGGCAGTCTCTCAGGATTCCCACAGACACAATGGGTTGCTCCCTCACTACCTTACCTTACAGAGTGTGCCTTTCTCATTTTTCCACATCATTTCCCATCTACCCTGTCCTTATCCATGTACTTGCCCTGTCTATGTACCCCTTCTCACCTCCCCACATGCTCCCACTGTCCACTTGGCCACTGAGCACAGGAACCTGGACTCGCATCCAGCTCAGCAGAGACTGTGAACCATTGTGCCTGAACGGCAGATCCTGCCGTACTCTTGATGGGTTCCCAGCAGCTCTCTATAATCGAACTCTCTGTGTCCTGTCTGCAGCCACACCGGCTGGTTTCTCCTCCAGCATCTGCTTCACCAGTGACTCTGAGAAGTGACATCAAATCATTTCCCTTCTCTCTCATCTGAAAAGAAATCTGTAAAATATTTGTCAGTGGTGATTTGTCCACAACAGTGAGGCATTCCCGATTGTCTGAAATGGAACTAGCGTTCTCCACAATGGACTGGATAGTCTTGGCTGCTGCCCACAGCCCATGTTTCCAGGCTCCGGGGTAGAATCCAGAGTTGTACTCCATGAACAGAATTAGAAATTTGACGTACATTTACTATCAAAATGTGTCTGTAGTATAAAACCCTGAGATTCGTCTTCCCCACAGACAGCCATGAAACAAAGTAAACCATTCAAAGAAAACCATCCAACACCCAGCGTGCAAAAATACAAATCGCAGAAAGAGCAAGAAGAAAAAACGAGCAAAAGCACAAAACTGAAAGAGCAGAATTAGCCCATTGAGTTTGCTCTGCCATTCCATCATGGCTGATTTAATTTCCCTCTTGACCTAATTCTTCTGCCTTCTCCTTGTTACCTTTGACACCTGACGAATCAAAACCTATCAACTTCTGCTTTACATCTACTCGATGATTTGGCTTCCACAGAGTCTGTGGTAATGAATTCCATAGATTCACAACTGTCTCGTGAAGGAAATCTCCCTCTATTCTAAAGTGACATCCCTCTATTCTGAGGGAGCAGATTTAACACAGGGAGTGGGAGGGAAACCAGGAGAAGTGTGTGGAGGAGATTTAGCACGACCAGGGTAAATCTGGGGAGGAGACAGCAGGAGTGGGAACTGTGGGAGAAACGTGAGGGCACGAGGCAGCATCGGAGGCTCAGAGGCATTCAGACTGCAGGTGTGAAATATGCACATCGGTCAGGAAGCATCTGCTGGGTACAGGGACGGTTAACACTTCAGATGTCTGACTTTTCCCTGTACTCCCTGTGGATAACAATGTCTCTGCACAAAACCAACATTTCCTGTCAGCACAGACTCTCTGTATACATCTCATCACAGTCATTCCTGTGACTGAGACAGGGAGAGCATGCCACGGGGCAGAGAGAGAGAACGTGTGAGTGAGTGAGTGTGAGAGTGAGTGCGATGAAGTGTGAGAGAAGCGAGAGAGAGAGTGTAAGATTAAGTGTGATAGAGTGAGTGCGATGGAGTGTGAGAGAGTGAATGTTATTGATAATGAGAGAGTGAGTGCAATGAAATGTGAGCGAGTGAGCGTGATGGAGTGTGAGAGAGGGAGTGTGACAGAGTGAGTGATGGAGTGTGAGAGAGGCCAGAGAGAGAGTGTGAGAGAATGTTAGGGAGAGAGAGTGTGAGAGTTTGTGAGAAAGGACAGAGACTGACAGTGTGAGATGGCACAGGGAAGGAGGAAGAGAGAGAGTGTGAGAGGAGTTGTGAGAGAGAACGAGGGAGAGCAGAGAGGGATTGTCGGACTGAAGGACAGAGAGCAGAGAGAGGTTTGTGAAACGGCGTGAGAATGTGAGAGATAGATGGAGTGAGAACATGTGTGAGAAAGGACAGAGAGAGTAAGTGTGAGAGGGCACAGGGAGGGACGGAGAATACATGAGGGAAAGAGAGAATGTGAGAGGGAGGGAGAGAGAGTGTGAGAGAGTGAAAGGGAGTGAGTGTGAAAGAGGGAGACAGTAAGAGAGGGCAGAGGGAGGGAGTGGGGAGGGCAGAGAGGGAGACGGAGAGCATCGGGCTGAAAGAGATGTGAATGGAAGTTCTCATTTTGAGTTTCGATTGTGAAGTCAGCATTTTTGGAAACGCTCATGTCACGTACCAGTGATTAAAAAAGCAACTCAGCAGTAGAACTTCCCCATAAATAAATTAGTCAGACACCTCACTCATGGAATGTTTCCTGTATGCCAATAGACATTCTTCACTATCACTCAATTACACCCGCTCCCACAGCTAGCGACACTCTCCCCATCACTGACTCCCCGCACAGAAACTCCCCCCCATCACTGACTCTCCCCACAGACACTTTCCCATCACTGACTCTCCCCACCCACTGAATCCCCTCCCACATTCACAGACACTCTCCCCATATCACTGACTCTCCCCACCCACTGAATCCCCATCCACACCCCACGGACACTCTCCCCATCACTGATTCTCCCCACCCCCTGAATTCCCTCACACACCCCACGGACACTCTCCCCACAGACACACTCTCCATCACTGACTCTCCCCACAGACACTGTCCCCATCACTGACTCTCCCCACGGACACTCTCCCCATCACTGACTCTCCCCACCCACTGAATCCCCTTCCACACCCCACGGACACTCTCCCCATCACTGACTCCCCGCACAGAAACTCCCCCCCATCACTGACTCTCCCCACAGACACTTTCCCATCACTGACTCTCCCCACCCACTGAATCCCCTCCCACATTCACAGACACTCTCCCCATATCACTGACTCTCCCCACCCACTGAATCCCCATCCACACCCCACGGACACTCTCCCCATCACTGATTCTCCCCACCCCCTGAATTCCCTCACACACCCCACGGACACTCTCCCCACAGACACACTCTCCATCACTGACTCTCCCCACAGACACTGTCCCCATCACTGACTCTCCCCACGGACACTCTCCCCATCACTGACTCTCCCCACCCACTGAATCCCCATCCACACCCCACGGACACTCTCCCCATCACTGACTCTCCCCACAGACACTTTCCCATCACTGACTCTCCGCACCCACTGAATCCCCTCCCACATTCACAGACACTCTCCCCATATCACTGACTCTCCCCACCCACTGAATCCCCATCCACACCCCACGGACACTCTCCCCATCACTGATTCTCCCCACCCCCTGAATTCCCTCACACACCCCACGGACACTCTCCCCACAGACACACTCTCCATCACCGACTCTCCCCACAGACACTCTCCCCATCACCGACTCTCCCCACGGACACTCTCCCCATATCACTGACTCTCCCCACCCACTGAATCAACATCCACACCCCACGGACACTCTCCCCATCACTGATTCTCCCCACCCCCTGAATTCCCTCACACACCCCACGGACACTCTCCCCACAGACACACTCTCCATCACCGACTCTCCCCACAGACACTCTCCCCATCACCGACTCTCCCCACGGACACTCTCCCCATCACTGATTCTCCCCACCCCCTGAATTCCCTCACACACCCCACGGACACTCTCCCCACAGACACACTCTCCATCACCGACTCTCCCCACAGACACTCTCCCCATCACTGACTCTCCCCACAGACACTCTCCCCATCACTGACTCCCCGCACAGAAACTCCCCCCATTACTGACTCTTCCCACAGAAACTCCACCCCATCACCGACTCTCCCCACCCACTGAATCCCCATCCATCCCCCATGGACACTCTCCCCAACACTGACTCTCCCCACGGACACTGTCCCCATCACTGACTCTCCCCACCCACTGAATCCTCTCTCACAGCCCACGGACACTCTCCCCAACACTGACTCTCCCCACAGAAACTACCCCCCTATCACCGACTCTCCCCATGGACACTCTCCCCATCACCGACTCTCCCCACGGACACTCTCCCCATCGACTCTCGCCATGGACACTCTCCCCATCACCGACTCTCCCCACCCACAGTCACGGACACTCTCTCCATCACCGACTCTCCCCACCCACTGAATCCCCATCCACCCCCCACGGATACTCTCCCCAACACTGACTCTCCCCACCCACTGAATCTCCTCCCACACCCCACGGACACTCTCCCCATTACTGACTCCCCCCATCACTGACTCTCCCGACAGAAACTCCCCCCCCCATCACCGACTCTCCCCATGAACACTCTCCCCATCACCGACTCTCCCCACGGACACTCTCCCCATCACCGACTCTCCCCACCCACTGAATCCCCATCCACACCCCACGGACACTCTCCCCATCACCTTTTTCCCCTGGACACTCTCCCCATCAGCGACTCTCCCCACGGACACTCTCCCCATCACCGACTCTCCCCACCCACTGAATCCCCATCCACACCCCACGGACACTCTCCCCATCACTGAGTCCCCCACAGAAACTCCCTCCCATCACTGACTCTCCCCACAGAAACTCCCCCCCCCATCACGGACTCTCCCCACGGACACTCTCCCCCACCACCTACTCTCCCCACCCACTGAAACCCCATCCACCCCCCACGGACACTCTCCCCAACACTAACTCTCCCCACGGACACTGTCCCCATCACCGACTCTCCCCACCCACTGAATCCCCTCCCACACCCCACGGACACTCTCCCCATCACTGACTCCCCCCACAGTAACTCCCCCCCCATCACTGACTCTCCCAACAGAAACTGCCCCCCCATCACCGACTCTCTCCACGAACACTCTCCCCATCACCGACTCTCCCCGCGGACAGTCTCCCCATCACCGACTCTCGCCACGGACACTCTCCCCATCACCGACTCTCCCCACCCACAGTCACAGATACTCTCCCCAGCACTGACTCTCCCCACCCTCTTAATCCCCTCCCACACCCCACAGACACTCTCCCCAACACCAACTCTCCCCACGGACACTCTCCCCCATCACTGACTCTCCCCACACTCTCTCCCCATCACCGACTCTCCCCACAGACACGCAACCCATCACTGACTCTCCCCACGGACACTCTCCCCATCACTGACTGTCCCCACGGACACTGTCCCCAGCACTGACACTCCCCACCCTCTGAATCCCCTCCCACAGTCACAGACAGTCTCCTCATCATCGACTCTCCCCATGGACACTCTCCCCCATCACAGATTCTCCCCACAGACACTCTCCCCATCACTGACTCTCCCTACAGACAGTCTCCCCATCACTGACTCTCCCCATAAACACTGTCCCCATCACTGACACTCCCCACTCACTGAATCCCCTTCCACAGCCCACAGACACTCTCCCCATCACCAACTCTCCCCATGGACACTCTCTCCATCACTGACACTCCCCACTCACTGAATCCCCTCCCACAGTCACAGACAGTCTCCTCATCACCGACTCTCCCCATGGACACTCTCCCCCATCACAAATTCTCCCCACGGACACTCTCCCCATCACCGACTCTCCCCCATCACTGACTCTCCCCACAGACACTCTCCCCATCACCAACTCTCCCCATGGACACTCTCTCCATCACTGACACTCCCCACTCACTGAATCCCCTCCCACAGTCACAGACAGTCTCCTCATCACCGACTCTCCCCATGGACACTCTCCCCCATCACAATTCTCCCCACGGACACTCTCCCCATCACCGACTCTCCCCCATCACTGACTCTCCCCACAGACACTCTCCCCATCACCAACTCTCCCCATGGACACTCTCTCCATCACTGACACTCCCCACTCATTGAATCCCCTCCCACAGTCACAGACAGTCTCCTCATCACCGACTCTCCCCATGGACACTCTCCCCCATCACAAATTCTCCCCACGGACACTCTCCCCATCACCGACTCTCCCCCATCACTGACTCTCCCCACAGACACTCTCCCCATGGACACTCTCTCCATCACTGACACTCCCCACTCACTGAATCCCCTCCCACAGTCACAGACAGTCTCCTCATCACCGACTCTCCCCATGGACACTCTCCCCCATCACAAATTCTCCCCAAGGACACTCTCCCCATCACCGACTCTCCCCACAGACACTCTCCCCATCACTGACTCTCCCCATCACTGACTCTCCCCACCCACTGAATCCCCTTCCACAGCCCAGAGACACCCTCCCACAGCTGTCCCTAGTGTCTCCCGAGCTAGCCGTAACTGCTTCATGCTGTAGTCAGGAGTTTGCCTGGACTCTGAGCACCTCCTGCCATCTCCCCCACCCCCCAGGTACTGCTGGAAAGGTCATCCTCACAGTTGAGAGAGTCAGCCCCCAGAACAGCCCCTGCAGCCTGGAGATACGCTGCGAAAAGAAAAGGAGCTTCGAAAAGTTTGAGTGGTACCAAGGTGAAACGCTGCTGTCCAACAACAAAAGGCACAATGTGACCTTCGGTGGCATGTTGCTGACTGTGTCTCCGGACCCCAGCAACACCCTGTACAGGTGTTCCACCAAGACGACACCCAAAGAGCAGATGTCCATCGATGTGGCCCCGACCTGTGGCTTTGTGGACACTATCGTGACGAAAGCAGGTAGGAGTCTTCTGGTGTTAACCCTTTCTCCCCAGTGACCCCTGCCTTGTCCCGAACATGGTAGAGGTCCCATACATACTGTGCACATGCAGCGATGTACACACACACACTCACATGTGCACAGACACTCTCGCACAACGATGTACAGGAGCTACCTAATAAAGGAGCTAGGCTACTGACTGTATGTCTGCGATCTGCTGCTGTAGCCCATCCACTTCAGCATTCGCTGTGTTGTGCATTCAGAGCTGTCCTTCTGTACACCACTGTTGTAATGTGTGCACCAGGAATTCTGCAGATGCTGGAAATTCAAGCAACACACATCAAAGTTGCTGGTGAACGCAGCAGGCCAGGCAGCATCTCTAGGAAGAGGTACAGTCGATGTTTCGGGCCGAGACCCTTCGTCAGGACCAACTGAAGGAAGAGCTAGTAAGAGATTTGAAAGTTGGGGGGGGAGGGGGAGATCCAAAATGATAGAAGACAGGAGGGGGAGGGATGGAGCCAAGAGCTGGACAGGTGATTGGCAAAAGGGATATGAGAGGATCATGGGACAGGAGGTCCGGGGAGAAGGAAAAGGGCGAGGGGGGGAAAACTCAGAGGATAGGCAAGGGGTATAGTCAAAGGGACAGAGGGAGAAAAAGGAGAAAGAGAGAAAGAATATGTGTATATAAATAAATAACGGATGGGGTACGAGGGGGAGGTGGGGCATTAGCGGAAGTTAGAGAAATCAATGTTCATGCCATCAGGTTGGAGGCTACCCAGACAGAATATAAGGTGTTGTTCCTCCAACCTGAGTGTGGCTTCATCTTTACAGTAGAGGAGGCCGTGGATAGACTTATCAGACATATCAGATTAATAGACATTTCAGATTAATAGACATATCAGTCCCTATATACTTCCATTCCCCATCAGGAAGGTCTCAAAGCTCTCCGCTTCTTTTTGGATTCCAGACCAAATCAGTTCCCCTCTACCACCACTCTGCTCCATCTAGCGGAATTAGTCCTTACTCTTAATAATTTCTCTTTTGGCTCCTCCCACTTCCTCCAAACTAAAGGTGTAGCTATGGGCACCCGTATGGGTCCCAGCTATGCCAGCCTTTTTGTTGGCTTTGTGGAACAATCTATTATCCGTGCCTATTCTGGTATCTGTCCCCCACTTCTCCTTTGCTACATTGACGACTACATTGGTGCTGCTTCCTGCATGCATGCTGAGCTCGTTGACTTCATTAACTTTGCCTCCAACTTTCACCCTGCCTTCAAGCTTACCTGGTCCATTTCCGACACCTCCCTCCCCTTTCTAGATCTTTCTGTCTCAATCTTTGGAGACAGCTTATCTACTGATGTCTACTATAAGCCTACTGACTCTCACAGCTATCTGGACTATTCCTCTTCTCACCCTGTCTCTTTCAAAAATGCCATCCCCTTCTCACAATTCCTCCGTCTCCGCCACATCTGCTCTCAGGATGAGGCTTTTCATTCCAGGACGAGGGAGATGTCCTTTTTTAAAGAAAGGGGCTTCCCTTCCTCCACCATCAACTCTGCTGTCAAATGCATCTCCCCCATTTCACACACATCTGCTCTCACTCCATCCTCCCATCACCCCACTAAGAATAGGGTTCCCGTGGTCCTCACCTACCACCCCACCAGCCTCCGGGTCCAACATATTATCCTCCGTAACTTCCACCACCTCCAACGGGATCCCACCACTAAGCACATCTCTCCCTCCCCTGCTCTCTGCTTTCCGCAGGGATCGCTCCCTACACAACTCCCTTGTCCATTCGTCCCCGCCATCCCTCCCCACTGATCTCCCTCCTGGCACTTATCCTTGTCAGCAGAGCAAGTGCTACACATGCCCTTACACTTCCTCCCTTACCACCATTCAGGGCCCCGAACAGTCCTTCCAGGTGAGGAAACACTTCACCTATGAGTTGGCTGGGGTGATATACTGCGTCCGGTGCTCCCGATGTGGCCTTCTGTATATTGGTGAGACCCGATGCAGACTGGGAGATCGTTTCGCTGAACACCTACGCTCTGTCTGCCAGAGAAAGCAGGATCTCCCAGTGGCCACACATTTTAATTCCACATCCCATTCCCATTCTGACATGTCTATCCACGGCCTCTTCTACTGTAAAGATGAAGCCACACTCAGGTTGGAGGAACAACACCTTATATTCCATCTGGGTAGCCTCCAACCTGATGGCATGAACATCGACTTCTCTAATTTCTGCTAATGCCCCACCTCCCCCTGTACCCCATCTGTTATTTATTTATATACACACATTCTTTCTCTCTCTCTGCTTTTTCTCCCTCTGTCCCTCTGACTATACCCCTTGCCCATCCTCTGGGATTTTCCCCCCTCCCCCTTTTCCTTCTCCCTGGACCTCCTGTCCCGTGATCCTCTCATATCCCTTTTGCCAATCACCTGTCCAGCTCTTGGCTCCATCCCTCCCCCTCCTGTCTTCTCCTATCATTTTGGATCTCCCCCTCCCCTCCCACTTTCAAATCTCTTACTAGCTCTTCCTTCAGTTAGTCCTGACGAAGGGTCTCGGCCCGAAACGTCGACTGTACCTCTTCCTGGAGATGCTGCCCGGCCTGCTGCGTTCACCAGCAACTTTGATGTGTGTTGTAATGTGTGGTTAGTTTCTACAAGGGCACAATTGAGAGCATCCTAACTGGCTGCATCACTGCCTGGTATGGAGACTGTACTTCCCTCAATCGCAGGACTCTGCAGAGAGTGGTGTGTACAGCCCAGCACATCTGTGGTTGTGAACTTCCCACTATTCAGGACATTTACAAAGACAGGTGTGTAAAAAGGGCCCCAAGGATCAATGGGGACCAGAGTCACCCCAACCACAAACTGTTCCAGCTGCTACCATCCGGGAAACGGTACCGCAGCATAAAAGCCAGGATCAACAGGCTCCAGGACAGCTTCTTCCACCAGGCCTTCAAACTGATTAACTCATGCTGATGCAATTGTATTTCTATGTTATATTGACTGTCCTGTTGTATATAATATTTATTATAAATTACCATAAACTGCACATTGCACATTTAAACGGAGACGTAATGTAAAGATTTTTACTCCTCATGTACATGAAGGATGTAAGTAATAAAGTCAATTCAATTCAGTTCAGTTCAATACTGTCACCTTCCTGTCAGTTTGAACCAGTCTGGCCATTCTCCTCTGACCTCTTTCATTAACAAGTTGTTTTCACCCACAGAACTGCCGCTCACTAGATGTTTGTTTGTGTGTGTGTGTGTGTGTGCGCACAAGTCCCTTTACACATCTAATTTTTGTATTTTCTCCCCATTTAGAAAACAGTCTTTGCCTTTATTCCTTCTACCAAAATGTATGATGAGACACTTCCCGACACTATATTCCATCAGCCATTTCTTTTCCTATTCTTCCAATCTGTCTATCCTTCTGCAGACTCACTGCTTCCTTAAAACTACCTGCCCCTCCACCTATCTTTGTATCCTCTGCAAACTTAGTCACAAAGCCATCACTTCCGTCTTCCAAACCATTAACATATAATGCGAAAAGAAGTGGTCCCAATACCAACCTCTGCAGAACACCACTAGTCACCGGCCGGCAGCCAACCAGAAGAGGCTCCCTTTATTCCCACTCTTTGTCTCCTGCCAATCAGCCACTGCTGTATTAATGTTAATATCTTTCCTGAAATACCATGGGCTCTTAACTTGTTCAACAGCCTCATGTGCAGCACCTTGTCAAAGGCCTGAAAATCCACTACCTCTCCTTTGTCTATTCTGCTTGTTATTTCTTCAGAGAATTCCAAGTGATTTGTGGAAATCATGCTGACTGTGGTCTATTTTATCATGGGCCTCGGAGTACCCTGAGACCTCATCCTTAATAATGGACTCCAGCATCTTCCCAACCACTGAAGTTAGGCTACTTGCTGATAATTTCCTTCCTTCTACCTCCCTTCCTTCTTAAAAAGTGGAATGACACTTGTAATTTTCCAGTCCTCAGGAACTGTTGCAAAATTTAGTGATCTTTACTAATCTCTTCAGCTACCTCTTTCAGAACACTGGGATGTAGATCATCCGGTCCAGGTGACGTCTCTACCTTTAACCCTTTCAGCAACTGCACCCCTTTCTGCACCTGACACGCAGACCTCTGACGCACTGCTAGTGTCTTCCACAGTGAAGACAAACAGTTTGTCTGCCATTTCCTGTATTCTTCACCCTTTTTGATTTTGCCCCCATGTTACACTTCAACTCATCCCACAGACTGTAATTTTGCCCTGTCATCTACCTGTCCTTCCTCACAGTCTCACTACCCACCGTAAACCAACAGCCCTCTCCTCAGCTCTATCACCCGATCACTCCGGTTCCCATCGCCCTGTCAAATTAGCCTGTATCCCATGCAGCTCGAGCAAACCTCGTGTTCAGGTGTAACAGGTCATACCTTCCCCAGAAGAGATCCCAATGATCCAGAAATCTGAAACCCAGCCACCCCCCCGCACCACTTCCTCAGCCACCCATTCATCTGCACCATCATCCTATTCCTGCCCTGACTCGGGCGTAGTATTGGGAATAATCCAGTGATTAGTGCCTTCGGGATCGTGCTCTTCAGGCTCACTCCAATTCCCGATACTCACCGTACAGGACCTCGTCCCCCTTTCTACCTGTCTCATTGATGCCAACGTGAACCATGACCTCTGGCTGCTCACCCTCCTTGAGAGTCTTTTGCAGCTGCTCTGAGATAGGTCTCCCCCTAGCATCTGGGAGGCAACACACCACACTGGCTTTTCCTTTGAGGCCACAGAATCTCCTGTCCATCCCCTTAACTATCGAGTGTCCCATCAGTAGCACTCTATCTGACATAACCCTTTCCTGCTGAACCTTAGCCAGCCACAGTGCTGCTGGAACCCTGCACTGATGGTCTACTCCCCAACACTCCACCACTACCCCCCCCCCCGTGGTATCCACAGGGTGTACTTGTTACTGAGGGGAAATGGCCACGGGGGTACCCTCCACTGACTGTCTACTCCCCCCACCCCCCGCGGTATCCACAGGGTGTACTTGTTACTGAGGGGAAATGGCCACGGGGGAACCCTCCGCTGACTGTCTACTCCCCCCACCCCCCGCGGTATCCACAGGGTGTACTTGTTACTGAGGGGAAATGGCCACGGGGGAACCCTCCGCTGACTGTCTACTCCCCCCACCCCCCGCGGTATCCACAGGGTGTACTTGTTACTGAGGGGAAATGGCCACGGGGGAACCCTGCGCTGACTGTCTACTCCCCCCACCCCCCACGGTATCCACAGGGTGTACTTGTTACTGAGGGGAAATGGCCACGGGGGAACCCTCCACTGACTGTCTACTCCCCCCACCCCCCACGGTATCCACAGGGTGTACTTGTTACTGAGGGGAAATGGCCACGGGGGAACCCTCCACTGACTGTCTACTCCCCCCACCCCCCGCAGTATCCACAGGGTGTACTTGTTACTGAGGGGAAATGGCCACGGGGGAACCCTGCGCTGACTGTCTACTCCCTTTACTTCTCCTGGTGGTCACCCATCCACTGTCTGAAGCCTGCACTCTGGGAGTGAGCAACTCAGCAATGGACCGTGGGAGAAAGGGAAGGAGGATTGCACAGAAAAATTCTCCTAACACACACAGTACTTGGCCACTGTACTAGGGAACTGCAAATATCTAATCAACCAATTATGTGGCAACAACTCAATGCATAAAAGCATGCCGACATAGAGTGATAGAAAAGTACAACACAAGAACAGGCTCTTTGGCCCATCTAGTCTATGCTAAACCATTTAAACTGCCTACTCCCATCGAACTGCATCAGGGCTGTGTCCTCCAGACCCCCACCATCCATGTACCTATCCAAACTTCTCTTAAACATTGAAATGGAGTTCACATGCACCACTTGTGCTGGCAGCTTTTTCCACATTGTTGCCACCCTCTGAGTGAAGAGGTTTCCCCTCATGTTCCCCTTCAACTTTTCAACTTTCACCTTTAATCCATGACCTCTAGTTCTATCTCAGTCTGCCTCAGTGGAAACAGCCTGCTTGTATACCCCTCATAATATTGTATACCGCTATCAAATCTCCCGTCAGTCACCTACATTCCAAGGAATAAAGTTCTCATATTCATGGTCAGGATGTTCAGACCAATCATCAGAATGGGCAAGAACTGTGACCTCAGTGACTTTCACCGTGGAGTGATTGTTGGTGCTGGATGTGACTCAGAAACCACTGATCTCCTGCATTTTCTCACACAACAGCCTCAAGAGTTTACAGAGAATGGTGCAAAAAATCATGCAGTGAGTGGCAGTTCTGTGAGCAATAACACCCTGTTAATGAGAGAGGTCAGAGGAGAATGGCCAGACTGGTTCAAGCTGACAGGAAGGTGACAGTAACTCAAATAACCACACGTTACCACAGTGGTGTGCAGAGGAGCATCTCTGAATGCACAACACATCAAACATTGAAATGACAGCAATAAAAGACTATGAACATACACTTAATGGCCACTTTATTAAACAAAGGAGGTACAAGCCACTCAATGTATATGCAAGCAGAACAAACATGCACAGACTGTGGAAAAGGGATAGTTACACACAGGCAATCACATGCTCTTATATAGACAGGCATACAGTCTCACCACATACATCCCCCACCACACACACACACACACACACACACACACACCACCCCACACACAAACCCACAAACACAAAACACCCCTCCCACACACACATACACGCATCCAGACATACGCACAAATTGACACAATCACACACACACTCACAAACCCACAAGCAGAAATACATACACACTGACACATACACAAACGCACACATTCACAGACACACAAACACAAACACACAAACTTACAGGATTTGTGTGTGTGTGGGTGTGTGTGAGCGAGAGAGACACCTGAACTGTACATGTGTGTGTGTTTGAGATGGATTGCATGAGAATTTGTGTGGCTCGGTGAACACACAAAGAAACCCCCCACACACACACATAAACCCACATGCGAAAACTCACACACACCAACACACACACACAAACACATACTAATATACACAGTTACACACAAATGCACAAACCCACACAAATACACGCAGATGCACAGAAACATACACACAAACCGACACAGAAAGACAGAGAGACACACACACATACACATTCACACAAACCTTTACACAAGCATACTCACACAGACACACGCACTAGAAAGGAACTCTCTCCCTCTCTCTCTATCTATCTATCTCCATTCTATCTCCACCTCTCACGAACTCTGTCTGTCTGTCGCTCTGTCTCTCTCTCTCTCTCTCTCTATTTATCTATCTCCACCTCTCACGTACTCTGTCTCTCTCTCTCTCTCTATCTATCTATCTATCTATCTCCATCTCTCACATACTCTGTCTCTCTCTCTCTCTCTCTATCTATCTATCTATCTATCTCCATCTCTCACATACTCTCTCTCTCTATCTATCTATCTCCATCTCTCACATACTCTGTCTCTCTCTCACTCTATCTATCTATCTCCATCTCTCACATACTCTGTCTCTCTCTCTATCTATCTATCTCCATCTCTCACGTACTCTGTCTCTCTCTCTCTCTTTCTATCTCCATCTCTCACGTACTCTGTCTCTCTCTCTCTCTCTCTATCTATCTATCTCCATCTCTCACGTACTCTGTCTCTCTCTCTATCTATCTATCTCCATCTTTCACGTATTCTGTCTCTCTCTTTCTCTCTCCATCTCTATCTATCTCCATCTCTCACGTACTCTCACTCTCTCTCTCTATCGATCTATCTCCACCTCTCATGTACTGTCTCTCTCTCTCTCTATCTATCTATCTCCATCTCTCACGTACTCTCTCTCTCTCTCTATCTATCTATCTATCTCCATCTCTCACATACTCTGTCTCTCTCTATCTATCTATCTCCATGTCTCACGTACTCTGTCTCTCTCTCTCTTTCTCTATCTATCACCATCTCTCACGTTCTCTGTCTCTCTCTCTCTATCTATCTCAATCTCTCACGTACTATCTCTCTCTCTCTATCTATCTATCTCCGTCTCTCACGTACTCTGTCTCTCTATCTCCATCTCTCACATACTCTCTCTCTCTCTCTATCTATCTCCATCTCTGATGTACTCTGTCTCTCTCTGTCTCTCTCTCTCTGTATCTACCTCAATCTCTCACCTACTCCGTCTCTCTCTCACTCTATCTATCTATTTCCATCTCTCACATACTCTGTTACTCTCTCACTCTATCTATCTATTTCCATCTCTCACATACTCTGTCTCTCTCTCACTCTATCTATCTAGCTCCATCTCTGACATACTCTGTCTCTCTCTCTATCTATCCCCTCTCTCACATACTCAGTCTCTCTCTCTCTCTATCTATCTATCTCCATCTCTCACGTACTCTCTCTCTCTATCTATCTATCTATCTCCATCTCTCACATACTCTGTCTCTCTCTATCTCCATCTCTCACGTACTCTCTCTCTCTCTCTATCTATCTCCATCTCTCACGTACTCTCTCTCTCTCTATCTATCTCCATCTCTCACGTGCTCTGTCTCTCTCTCTCTATCTATCGATCTACATCTCTCACATTGTCTCTCTCTCTATCTATCTCCATCTCTCACATACTCTCTCTCTCTCTATCTATCTATCTCCATCTCTCACATACTCTGTCTCTCTCTATCTCAATCTCTCACGAACTCTCTCTCTCTCTCTATCTATCTCCATCTCTCACGTACTCTCTCTCTCTCTCTCTCTATCTCCATCTCTCACGTACTCTGTCTCTCTCTCTCTATCTATCTCCATCTCTCAC
This sequence comes from Mobula hypostoma, assembly GCF_963921235.1. Classification (NCBI taxonomy): domain Eukaryota; kingdom Metazoa; phylum Chordata; class Chondrichthyes; order Myliobatiformes; family Myliobatidae; genus Mobula; species Mobula hypostoma. The sequence continues at coordinate 115,202,461 of NC_086099.1, read as the reverse complement.
ATACTCTGTCTCTCTCTCTATCTATCTATCTCCATCTCTCATGTACTCTGTCTCTCTCTCTTTCTCTATCTATCACCATCTCTCACGTACTCTCTCTCTCAATCTATCTATCTATCTATCTATCTCCATCTCTTATGTACTCTCTCTCTCAATCTATCTATCTATCTCCATCTCTCACATACTCTGTCTCTCTCTATCTATCTCTATCTCTCATGTGCTCTGTCTCTCTCTCTCTCTCTCTGTCTATCTATCTACATCTCTCACATACTCTGTCTCTCTCTATCTATCTATCTACCTCCATCTCTCACGTACTCTCTCTCTCGATCTATCTATCTATCTCCATCTCTCACGTACTCTGTCTCTCTCTCTATCTATCTCCATCTCTCACGTACTCTGTCTCTCTCTCTATCTATCTATCTCAGTCTCTCACGTACTCTGTCTCTCTATCTCCATCTCTCACATACTCTCTCTCTCTCTCTATCTACCTCCATCTCTTACATACTCTGTCTCTCTCTCTCTATCTATCTTCATCTCTCACATACTCTGTCTCTCTCTGTCTCTTTCTCTATTTATCTATCTTCATCCCTTGCGTACTCTCTCTCTCTCTATCTATCTATCTCCATCTCTCACATACTCTGTCTCTCTCTCTCTCTATCTATCTCCATCTCTTACGTACTCTGTTTCTCTCTCTATCTATCTCCATCTCTTACGTACTCTGTCTCTCTCTCTGTCTCTCTCTCTCTCTCTCTCTATCTCCATCTCTCACCTACTCTCTCTCTATCTATCTATCTACATCTCTCACATACTCTGTCTCTCTCTCCGTCTATTTATCTCCATCCCTCATGTACTCCGTCTCTCTCGCTCTCTCTCTGTCTATCTCCATCTCTCACGTACTCTGTCTCTCTCTGTGTCTATCTATCTCCATCTCTCACGTGCTCTGTCTCTCTCTCTCTCTCTATCTATCTCCATCTCTCTCGTACTTTGTCTCTCTCTCTCTATCTATCTATCTCCATCTCTCACGTACTCTGTCTCTCTCTCTCTATCTATCTATCTCCATCTCTCTCGTACTTTGTCTCTCTCTCTATCTATCTATCTCCATCTCTCACGTACTCTGTCTCTCTCTCTCTATCTATCTATCTCCATCTCTCATGTACTCTGTCTCTATTTCTCTATCTATCTATCTCCATCTCTCACGTACTCTGTCTCTCTCTCTCTATCTATCTATCTCCATCTCTCATGTACTCTGTCTCTATTTCTCTATCTATCTATCTCCATCTCTCACATACTTTCTCTCTATCTATCTATCTCCATCTCTTACGTACTCTGTCTCTCTCTCTCTCTCTACCTACATCTCTCACATACTCTGTCTCTCTCTCTTTCTCTCTATCTACCTTCATCTCTCACGTACTTTGTCTCTCTCTCTCTCTATCTGTCTCCATCTCTCACGTACTCTGTCTCTCTCTCTCTCTATCTACATCTCTCACATACTCTGTCTCTGTCTCTCTATCTATCTACCTCCATCTCTCACATACTTCCTCTCTCTATCTATCTATCTATCTACATTTCTCACATTCTCTGTCTCTCTCTCTATCTATCTCCATCTCTCACGTACTCTCTCTCTCGATCTATCTATCTACCTCCATCTCTCACGTACTCTGTCTCTCTCTCTGTCTCTCTCTCTCTCTATCTATCTCCATCTCTCACCTACTCTCTCTCTATCTATCTATCTCCATCTCTCACGTACTCTCTCTCTCTCTGTATTTATCTACATCTCTCACATACTCTCTATCTCTCTCTCTCTCTCTATCTATCTATCTATCTCCATCTCTCACATACTCTCTCTCTCTATCTATCTATCTCCATCTCTCACATATTCTGTCTCTCTCTCTTTCTCTCTATCTACCTCCATCTCTCACGTACTCTGTCTCTCTCTCTCTATCTATCTCAATCTCTCACGTACTATCTCTCTCTCTCTATCTATCTATCTCCGTCTCTCACGTACTCTGTCTCTCTATCTCCATCTCTCACATACTCTCTCTCTCTCTCTATCTATCTCCATCTCTGATGTACTCTGTCTCTCTCTGTCTCTCTCTCTCTGTATCTACCTCAATCTCTCACCTACTCCGTCTCTCTCTCACTCTATCTATCTATTTCCATCTCTCACATACTCTGTTACTCTCTCACTCTATCTATCTATTTCCATCTCTCACATACTCTGTCTCTCTCTCACTCTATCTATCTAGCTCCATCTCTGACATACTCTGTCTCTCTCTCTATCTATCCCCTCTCTCACATACTCAGTCTCTCTCTCTCTCTATCTATCTATCTCCATCTCTCACGTACTCTCTCTCTCTATCTATCTATCTATCTCCATCTCTCACATACTCTGTCTCTCTCTATCTCCATCTCTCACGTACTCTCTCTCTCTCTCTATCTATCTCCATCTCTCACTTACTCTCTCTCTCTCTATCTATCTCCATCTCTCACGTGCTCTGTCTCTCTCTCTCTATCTATCGATCTACATCTCTCACATTGTCTCTCTCTCTATCTATCTCCATCTCTCACATACTCTCTCTCTCTCTATCTATCTATCTCCATCTCTCACATACTCTGTCTCTCTCTATCTCCATCTCTCACGTACTCTCTCTCTCTCTCTATCTATCTCCATCTCTCACGTACTCTCTCTCTCTCTCTCTCTATCTCCATCTCTCACGTACTCTGTCTCTCTCTCTCTATCTATCTCCATCTCTCACATACTCTGTCTCTCTCTCTATCTATCTATCTCCATCTCTCATGTACTCTGTCTCTCTCTCTTTCTCTATCTATCACCATCTCTCACGTACTCTCTCTCTCAATCTATCTATCTATCTATCTATCTCCATCTCTTATGTACTCTCTCTCTCAATCTATCTATCTCCATCTCTCACATACTCTGTCTCTCTCTATCTATCTCTATCTCTCATGTGCTCTGTCTCTCTCTCTCTCTCTCTGTCTATCTATCTACATCTCTCACATACTCTGTCTCTCTCTATCTATCTATCTACCTCCATCTCTCACGTACTCTCTCTCTCGATCTATCTATCTATCTCCATCTCTCACGTACTCTGTCTCTCTCTCTATCTATCTCCATCTCTCACGTACTCTGTCTCTCTCTCTATCTATCTATCTCAGTCTCTCACGTACTCTGTCTCTCTATCTCCATCTCTCACATACTCTCTCTCTCTCTCTATCTACCTCCATCTCTTACATACTCTGTCTCTCTCTCTCTATCTATCTTCATCTCTCACATACTCTGTCTCTCTCTGTCTCTTTCTCTATTTATCTATCTTCATCCCTTGCGTACTCTCTCTCTCTCTATCTATCTATCTCCATCTCTCACATACTCTGTCTCTCTCTCTCTCTATCTATCTCCATCTCTTACGTACTCTGTTTCTCTCTCTATCTATCTCCATCTCTTACGTACTCTGTCTCTCTCTCTGTCTCTCTCTCTCTCTCTCTCTATCTCCATCTCTCACCTACTCTCTCTCTATCTATCTATCTACATCTCTCACATACTCTGTCTCTCTCTCCGTCTATTTATCTCCATCCCTCATGTACTCCGTCTCTCTCGCTCTCTCTCTGTCTATCTCCATCTCTCACGTACTCTGTCTCTCTCTGTGTCTATCTATCTCCATCTCTCACGTGCTCTGTCTCTCTCTCTCTCTCTATCTATCTCCATCTCTCTCGTACTTTGTCTCTCTCTCTCTATCTATCTATCTCCATCTCTCACGTACTCTGTCTCTCTCTCTCTATCTATCTATCTCCATCTCTCTCGTACTTTGTCTCTCTCTCTATCTATCTATCTCCATCTCTCACGTACTCTGTCTCTCTCTCTCTATCTATCTATCTCCATCTCTCATGTACTCTGTCTCTATTTCTCTATCTATCTATCTCCATCTCTCACGTACTCTGTCTCTCTCTCTCTATCTATCTATCTCCATCTCTCATGTACTCTGTCTCTATTTCTCTATCTATCTATCTCCATCTCTCACATACTTTCTCTCTATCTATCTATCTCCATCTCTTACGTACTCTGTCTCTCTCTCTCTCTCTACCTACATCTCTCACATACTCTGTCTCTCTCTCTTTCTCTCTATCTACCTTCATCTCTCACGTACTTTGTCTCTCTCTCTCTCTATCTGTCTCCATCTCTCACGTACTCTGTCTCTCTCTCTCTCTATCTACATCTCTCACATACTCTGTCTCTGTCTCTCTATCTATCTACCTCCATCTCTCACATACTTCCTCTCTCTATCTATCTATCTATCTACATTTCTCACATTCTCTGTCTCTCTCTCTATCTATCTCCATCTCTCACGTACTCTCTCTCTCGATCTATCTATCTACCTCCATCTCTCACGTACTCTGTCTCTCTCTCTGTCTCTCTCTCTCTCTATCTATCTCCATCTCTCACCTACTCTCTCTCTATCTATCTATCTCCATCTCTCACGTACTCTCTCTCTCTCTGTATTTATCTACATCTCTCACATACTCTCTATCTCTCTCTCTCTCTCTATCTATCTATCTATCTCCATCTCTCACATACTCTCTCTCTCTATCTATCTATCTCCATCTCTCACATATTCTGTCTCTCTCTCTTTCTCTCTATCTACCTCCATCTCTCACGTACTCTGTCTCTCTCTCTCTCTATCTGTCTCCATCTCTCACGTACTCTGTCTCTCTCTCTCTCTACCTACATCTCTCACATACTCTGTCTCTCTCTCTCTCTCTACCTCCATCTCTCACATACTTCCTCTCTCTATCTATCTATCTATCTACATTTCTCACATTCTCTGTCTCTCTCTCTCTGTCTATCTCCATCTCTCACGTACTCTGTCTCTCTCTCTCTCTCTCTCTATCTATCTATCTCCATCTCTCACGTACTCTGTCTCTCTCTCTGTCTCTCTCTCTATCTATCTCCATCTCTCACGTATTCTGCCTCTCTCTCTCTCAATCTATCTCCATCTCTCACCTACTCTCTCTATCTATCTATTTATCTCCATCTATCACGTACTCTCTCTCTCTATCTATCTCCATCTCTCACGTACTCTGTCTCTCTCTCTCTATCTATCTACCTCCATCTGTCACGTACCCTGTCTCTCTCTCTCTCTATCTATCTCCATCTCTCACGTATTCTGTCTCTCTCTCTCTCTCAATCTATCTCCATCTCTAACCTACTCTCTCTATCTATCTATTTATCTCCATCTCTCACATACTCTCTCTCTCTCTATCTATCTCCATCTCTCACGTACTCTCTCTCTCTATCTATCTATCTGCATCTCTCACGTACTCTGTCTCTGTTTCTCTCTATCTCTATCTACCTCCATCTCTCACGTACAGTCTCTCTCTATCTATCTGTCTATCTTCATCTCTCACATACTCAGTCTCTCTCTCACTGTCTATCTAACTCCATCTCTCACGTACTCTGTCTCTTTCTCTCTTTCTCTATCTCTCTATGTCCATCTCTCACGTACTCTGTCTCTCTCTCTCTCTATCTCCATCTCTCACGTACTCTGTCTTTCTCTCTCTCTATCTATCTCCATCTCTCACGTACTCTGTCTCTCTCTCTCTATCTATCTATCTCCATCTCTCACGTACTATCTCTCTCTCTCTCTATCTATCTCCATCTCTCACGTACTCTGTCTCTCTCTCTATCTATCTACCTCCATCTCTCATGTATTGTCTCTCTCTCTCTCTCCATCTATCTCCATCTCTCACATACTCTCTCTCTCTCTCTCTCTCTCTATCTATCTACCTCCATCTCTCACGTACTCTCTCTCTATCTATCTATCTCCATCTCTTACGTACGCAGTCTCTCTCTCTCTATCTATCTATCTCCATCTCTCACATACTCTGTCTCTCTCTCTATCTACCTACCTCCATCTCTCATGTACTGTCTCTCTCTCTCTCCATCTATCTCCATCTCTCACATACTCTCTCTCTCTCTCTCTCTATCTATCTATCTACCTCCATCTCTCACGTACTGTCTCTCTATCTATCTATCTCCATCTCTCACATACTCTCTCTCTCTCTATCTATCTATCTACCTCCATCTCTCATGTACTGTCTCTCTATCTATCTATCTCCATCTCTCACATACTCTGTCTCTCTCTCTCTCTCTATCTATCTACCTCCATCTCTCACGTACTGTCTCTCTCTCTCTCTCTATCTATCTATCTCCATCCCTTGCGTACTCTCTCTGTCTCTTTCTCTCTCTATCTATCTCCATCTCTCACGTAGTCTGTCTCTCTCTCTCTCTCTCTCTCTATCTCCATCTCTCACATACTTTGTCTCTCTCTCTCTATCTACCTCCATCTCTCATGTACTCTCTCTCTCTCCATCTATCTCCATCTCTCACATGCTCTGTCTCTCTCTCTCTCTCTATCTATCTACCTCCATCTCTCACGTACTGTCTCTCTCTCTCTCTCCATCTATCTCCATCTCTCACGTACTCACTCTCTCTCTATCTACCTATCTCCATCTCTTACGTACTCTGTCTCTCTCTCTCTCTCTATCTACATCTCTCATGTACTCTGTCTCTCTCTCTCTCTCTCTATCTCCATCTCTCACGTACTGTCTCTCTCTCTCTCTATCTATCTACCTCTATATCTCACGTACTCTCTCTCTATCTATCTATCTCCATCTCTCATGTCCTGTCTCTCTCTCTGTCTCTCTGTGGTGGAACTTGGAACACAAAACAGCACATCACAGGGACAAGTCTCTCAGCTGACAACATTGTGCCGAACCAATTAAATTTCTGATCAACTGAACTAATCTTTTCAGCCTATCAATTCCCACACCCTTCCATTTTCCTCACATTCCTGTGGCTGTCCCGAATGCTTCTGCCTCTCCCACCACCCAGGCAGAGCACTCCATTACCCACCACTTTCTGTGTAAAAAACTTGCCCCTCACATCTCCTTTGAGATTGTCTCCTCACTCCTTACTTACATGCCTCTGGTATCAGACGTTTCAAGCCTGGGCAAAAGATAATGTCTGTATTCTATCTATGTCTCTCATAATCGATGAGATCTCCTCCGCCCCTCTGCAGGAATCATCCCAAGCTTGTCCAGCCTCTTGTTAGAGTACATGCCCTCGGATCCAGACAGCGTCCTGGCAGACCTCTTCTGTACCTTCTCCAAAACCTCGATGTCCTCCTTTAGTGGGGTGACAGGAACTGCATGCGATATTCCAGATGGGGCTGAACTAGAGTTTTATAAAACTGCAACGTAACTTTCTGACTTTGGATCTTAATGGCTTGACTAATAAAAGCAAGCTTGTCATATGCCCTCTAAACCACCCTATCAAACTGTGTAGTCTCATTCAGGGAGCTGTGAACTTGGACCCCAAGATCTTTTAGCACATCAACGCTGTTAAGAACAGTGCACTGTCTCCTTGCTTTCTCTCTACCAAAGTGCAACACTTCACATTTGGCCAGGTTAAACTCCATCTGCCTTTCTCAGACCAAATCTGCAACTGATCTATATCATGCTGTATTCTTTGCCGGTCCTCTACACCATACACAACTCCACCCATCCTGGTGTCACCCACATACTTACTAACCCACCCATCTACACTTTAATCTAGATCATTTATATACATCATGAACAGCTGAGTTCCCAGCACGGATCCCTGAAAAACACCATCAATAACAGACCTCAAACTCAAATAAGTCTCTTTGATCACTACACACAGTCAGCGCTTAGTCGAAACAGACAATTCTCCATTACGGCCATGAGGGACCTTGTGAAAGCCCTTGTAATCTCTCGTCATCTCATCAGAAAACATGCTGACTCGTTCTCCATCTCTCCCTCTCTCTGTTTCTCTATCCTTCTTTCTCTATTCTGAATATCTCTACTCCTTCAATCCCCCTCTCTCAATCACTTTGTCTCTCTCATATTCTCTCTCTCTCTCACAGAGACTATTGTATGTGAAGAAACTCACACACAGCTACACAAGGCGCAGAATTCTCTGCGAGGGTTTGGGACAGGTTCCTGCTAATGATTTCTCTGAGTTCCAGGCTCCTTGGGTGCATGTTCCGGGGGACTGCTGGCCGTGAAGATCACCTTACTAACCCTGTGGCTCGGAGCCTTGGGGTGTACATTCTTCTGCTGCAACAAAAAGACCAGTTACGTGCAGGGATTGTGGATAGAGATGATGGGGGGGTTGGAAGTGATGGTGAAGGGGGAATAGGGCTGATGGTGATGGGAGGAATAGAGGTGATGGAAATGGAGGGATGGGGTGATGGTGATGGGAGGAATAGAGGTGATGGTGACAGGGACATAGGGGTGATGGTGCTGGAAGGGATAGAGGTGATGGTGATGGGGAATAGAGCTGATGGAGGGATAAAGGTGATGGTGATGGAGGGACAGAGGTGATGGTGATGGAGGTACAGAGGTGATGGTGATGGAGAGATAGAGGTGATGGTGATGGAGGGATAAAGGTGATGGTGATGGAGGGACAGAGGTGATGGTGATGGAGGTACAGAGGTGATGGTGATGGAGCGATAGATGTGATGGTGATGGAGAGATAGAGGTGATGGTGATGGAGGGATAGAGGTTATGGTGATGGAGTGATAGAGGTGATGGTGATGGAGGGATAGACGTTATGGTGATGGGAGGGATAGAGGTGATGGTGATGGAGGGATAGAGGTGATGGTGATGGAGAGATAGACGTGATGGTGATGGAGGGATAGAGGTTATGGTGATGGAGAGATAGATGTAATGGTGATGGAGAGATAGAGGTGATGGTGATGGAGAGATAGAGGTTATGGTGATGGGAGAGATAGAGGTGATGGTGATGGAGTGATAGAGGTGATGGTGATGGAGGGACAGAGGTGATGGTGATGGAGAGATAGACGTGATGGTGATGGAGGGATAGAGGTTATGGTGATGGAGAGATAGATGTAATGGTGATGGAGAGATAGAGGTGATGGTGATGGAGGGACAGAGGTGATGGTGATGGAGGGATAGAGGTTATGGTGATGGAGGGATAGAGGTTATGGTGATGGGAGGGATAGAGGTGATGGTGATGGAGGGATAAAGGTGATGGTGATGGAGGGATAGAGGTGATGGTGATGGAGGGATAGAGGTGATGGTGATGGAGGGATAGAGGTTATGGTGATGGAGAGATAGATGTAATGGTGATGGAGAGATAGAGGTGATGGTGATGGAGGGACAGAGGTGATGGTGATGGAGAGATAGAGGTGATGGTGATGGAGGGATGGGGTGATGGTGATGGAGGGATAGAGGTGATGGTGATGGGAGGGATAGATGTGATGGTGATGGAGAGATAGAGGTGATGGTGATGGAGGGACAGAGGTTATGGTGATGGGAGGGATAGAGGTGATGGTGATGGAGGGATAGAGGTGATGGTGATGGAGGGATAGAGGTTATGGTGATGGGAGGGATAGAGGTGATGGTGATGGAGGGATAGAGGTGATGGTGATGGAGGGATAGAGGTTATGGTGATGGGAGGGATAGAGGTGATGGTGATGGGAGGGATAGAGGTGATGGTGATGGAGGGATAGAGGTGATGGTGATGGAGAGATAGAGGTTATGGTGATGGGAGGGATAGAGGTGATGGTGATGGAGAGATAGAGGTTATGGTGATGGGAGGGATAGAGGTGATGGTGATGGGAGGGATAGAGGTGATGGTGATGGGAGGGATAGAGGTGATGGTGATGGAGGGATGGGGTGATGGTGATGGAGGGACAGAGGTTATGGTGATGGGAGGGATAGAGGTGATGGTGATGGGAGGGATAGAGGTGATGGTGATGGAGGGATAGAGGTTATGGTGATGGGAGGGATAGAGGTGATGGTGATGGAGGGATAGAGGTGATGGTGATGGAGGGATAGAGGTTATGGTGATGGGAGGGATAGAGGTGATGGTGATGGGAGGGATAGAGGTGATGGTGATGGAGAGATAGAGGTGATGGTGATGGAGGGATAGAGGTTATGGTGATGGGAGGGATAGAGGTGATGGTGATGGAGGGATAGAGGTGATGGTGATGGAGGGATAGAGGTTATGGTGATGGGAGGGATAGAGGTGATGGTGATGGGAGGGATAGAGGTGATGGTGATGGAGGGATAGAGGTGATGGTGATGGAGAGATAGAGGTTATGGTGATGGGAGGGATAGAGGTGATGGTGATGGAGGGATGGGGTGATGGTGATGGAGGGATAGAGGTGATGGTGATGGAGAGATAGAGGTGATGGTGATGGGAGGGATAGAGGTTATGGTGATGGGAGGGATAGAGGTGATGGTGATGGAGGGATGGGGTGATGGTGATGGAGGGATAGAGGTGATGGTGATGGAGAGATAGAGGTGATGGTGATGGGAGGGATAGAGGTGATGGTGATGGAGGGATAGAGGTGATGGTGATGGAGGGATAGAGGTTATGGTGATGGAGAGATAGAGGTTATGGTGATGGGAGGGATAGAGGTGATGGTGATGGAGAGATAGACGTGATGGTGATGGAGGGATAGAGGTTATGGTGATGGAGGGATAGAGGTGATGGTGATGGAGAGATAGAGGTGATGGTGATGGGAGGGATAGAGGTGATGGTGATGGAGAGATAGAGGTTATGGTGATGGGAGGGATAGAGGTGATGGTGATGGAGAGATAGACGTGATGGTGATGGAGTGATAGAGGTGATGGTGATGGAGCGATAGATGTGATGGTGATGGAGGGATAAAGGTGATGGTGATGGAGAGATAGAGGTGATGGTGATGGAGCGATAGATGTGATGGTGATGGAGGGATAAAGGTGATGGTGATGGAGAGATAGAGGTGATGGTGATGGAGAGATAGAGGTTATGGTGATGGGAGGGATAGAGGTGATGGTGATGGAGGGACAGAGGTGATGGTGATGGAGAGATAGAGGTTATGGTGATGGAGGGACAGAGGTGATGGTGATGGAGGGATAAAGGTGATGGTGATGGAGAGATAGAGGTTATGGTGATGGGAGGGATAGAGGTGATGGTGATGGAGAGATAGAGGTTATGGTGATGGGAGGGATAGAGGTGATGGTGATGGAGAGATAGAGGTTATGGTGATGGGAGGGATAGAGGTGATGGTGATGGAGAGATAGACGTGATGGTGATGGAGTGATAGAGGTGATGGTGATGGAGCGATAGATGTGATGGTGATGGAGGGATAAAGGTGATGGTGATGGAGAGATAGAGGTGATGGTGATGGAGGGATAAAGGTGATGGTGATGGAGAGATAGAGGTGATGGTGATGGAGAGATAGAGGTAATGGTGATGGATTGATAAAGGTTATGGGGATAGAGGTGATGAAGAGATAGTAGTGATGAGAAGGATAGAGGTGATGGTGATGGGAGAGATAGACGTGATGGTGATGGAGGGATAAAGGTGATGGTGATGGAGAGATAGAGGTGATGGTGATGGAGAGATAGAGGTAATGGTGATGGATTGATAAAGGTTATGGGGATAGAGGTGATGAAGAGATAGTAGTGATGAGAAGGATAGAGGTGATGGTGATGGGAGAGATAGACGTGATGGTGATGGAGGGATAAAGGTGATGGTGATGGAGAGATAGAGGTGATGGTGATGGAGAGATAGAGGTAATGGTGATGGATTGATAAAGGTTATGGGGATAGAGGTGATGAAGAGATAGTAGTGATGAGAAGGATAGAGGTGATGGTGATGGGAGAGATAGACGTGATGGTGATGGAGAGATAGAGGTGATGGTGATGGAGAGATAGAGGTAATGGTGATGGATTGATAAAGGTTATGGGGATAGAGGTGATGAAGAGATAGTAGTGATGAGAAGGATAGAGGTGATGGTGATGGGAGAGATAGACGTGATGGTGATGGAGGGATAAAGGTGATGGGAGGAACAGAGGTGATGGAAGGATAGAGATGATGGAGGGATAGAGGTGATGGTGATGGGGAATAGAGGGGATGGAGGGATAAAGGTGATGGTGATGGAGGGACAGAGGTGATGGTGATGGAGGAACAGAGGTGATGGTGATGGAGCGATAGATGTGATGGTGATGGAGAGATAGAGGTGATGGTGATGGAGAGATAGAGGTAATGGTGATGGATTGATAAAGGTTATGGGGATAGACGTGATGAAGAGATAGTAGTGATGAGAAGGATAGAGGTGATGGTGATGGAGGGATAGAGGTGATGAAGAGATAGAGATGACGGGAGCGGTAGAGGTGATGGGAGGGTTGGAGGTGATGGAAGGGGTGGAGGTGACCGGAGGGTAGAGATGACGGGTGTGGTAGAGGTGACGGGAGGGGTAGAGGTGATGGGAGGGGTAGGGGTGATGGACGGGTAAAGGTGATGAGAAGGTAGTGGTAATGGAGGGGTAGAGGTGATGGGAGGGATAGAGATGATAGAGGGGTAGAGGTGAGGGAGGGGTAGGGGTGATGGACGGGTAAAGGTGATGAGAAGGTAGTGGTAATGGAGGGATAGAGATGATGGGAGGTGTAGAGGTGATAGAGGGGTAGAGGTGAGGGAGGGGTAGTGGTGTTGGGAGGGTTAGAGGTGATGGGAGAGATAGAGGTGATGAGACGGGTATTGGTGATGGAAGGGGTAGTGGTGATGGGAGGGGTAGCTGTGATGGGAGAGGTAGCACTGTGTTAAGGAATTGATGGTGGGTGACTGGGCACAATAACTGTAGGCATGATTTTGAATTCCACTTCAGCATCTGGATACTGAAATGTTTTTGGATAGTTCAGGGGTGGTAGAATGTCTCAGTCCAGCAGAGTGCTGACTGGGGTAAACTCAAAGTTGGTTAGACAGTGTCACAGAGTGATATAGGTGAGGGTCACAGGGTGTTGTAGGTGAGGAGTGAGGATCACAGAGTGAAATAGGTGAAGAGCGAGGGTCATAGGTGAGCTAGGGGATGGAGGGTGTGATTGTCAGTGTGCGGTACATGGGGAATGTTCAAGTGGGTCAGAGTGAGGTAGATGGTCGGAGGGAGGGAAATCTACCTGCCTTGGCTGTGGGCATTAACTGCCCCTCTGTCTCTCCTGATCCAGGTCAGAAGGCTACAGTAAAGCATACCAAAGGTAAGGAGATTACTCTCGTCTCATCACGTTCAGTAACCGCTCCCCCAATACGTGTGTCAGGATCTGCTTGTGGATGGTGTGGCAGGGGTCTGCCTGCCCATTTCTCTATCCCTGTGGGTGTCCTACATCCCTCACCTCTGGTCTGATGATACTCCTGCACTGCAGCAGAATTTCCCTTGCCAGAGTAGCCCAGTCACTCAGGGTACCACAAAGTTAGGGTATCACAGTGGTTAGAGCGGCTCCGTTCCGGTCCCTGATCTCTGGGCTCGATCCCACCTCTGTCTTGCCTCCCTATGTTTGTCTGTTCTCTCTGGGATCTCTTCTGCTCTGATTTGTGCAGATATTTGTCAGTACACAGGGCCCATAGTATTGTCAGTGATTTCCACACCCCCCCCAACGCCCATCCAAACCACAATCTATTTCACCCTCTACCATCAGGCAGGAGGTGCAGTACCATTAGGTTCAGAACTGTTTGGATGGGAAACAGCTTCTTCCCCCAGGCCATGAGACGACTCAACTCCCTGCCACTACCCAGGTCTCATCGTGTAGAAGGTTCCAGTCTTATTGAACTGTTTATTTTTTAACTTGTGTCATTAATGCTCCTGATTATTTGTTAATTTTCTTGTGGTAATATTATTTTGTGTATTATTGTGTGTGAGTTATATGTACTGTGTTGTGTTGTGTGTGAGTTATATGTACTGTGTTGTGTTGTGTGTGAGTTATATGTACTGTGTGTTGTGTGTGAATTATATGTACTGTGTTGTGTTGTGTGTGAGTTATAGTTACTGTGTGTTGTGTGTGAGTTATATGTACTGTGTTGTGTTGTGTTGTGTGTGAGTTATATGTACTGTGTTGTGTGTGAGTTATATGTATTGTGTTGTGTTGTGTGTGAGTTATATCTACTGTAGGGAGTGTAGTACAATGCAGAGAGACATTGATAGGATGCAGAAGTGGGCTGAGAAGTAGCAGATGGAGTTCAACCCAGAGAAGTGTGAGGTGGTACACTTTGGAAGGACAAACTCCAAGGCAGAGTACAAAGTAAGTGACAGGATACTTGGTAGTGTGGAGGAGCAGAGGGATCTGGAGGTACATGTCTACAGATCCCTGAAAGTCGCCTCACAGCTAGATAGGGTAGTTAAGAATGCTTATGGAGTGTTAGCTTTCATAAGTCGAGGGACAGAGTCACAGGGTACTTACTCACTCTTCCTTCAGTTAGTCCTGACGAAGGGTCTCGGCCTGAAACGTCGACTGCGCCTCTTTCTATAGATGCTGCTTGGCCTGCTGCGTTCACCAGCAACTTTGATGTATGTTGCAACTCTATAAAACTCTGGTTAGGCCACACTTGGAGAACTGTGTCCAGTTCTGGTCACCTCACTATAGGAAGGATATGGAAGCATTGGAAAGGGTACAGAGGAGAACTACCAGGATGCTGCCTGGTTTAGAGAGTATGCATTATGATCAGAGATTAAGGGACCTAGGGCTTTACTCTCTGGAGAGAAGGAGGATGAGAGGAGACATGGTAGAGGTATACAAGATATTAAGAGGAATAGATAGAGTAGACAGCCAGCACCTCTTCCCCAGGGCACCACTGCTCAATACAAGAGGACATGGCTTTAAGGTAAGGGGTGGGAAGTTCAAGGGAGATATTAGAGGAAGGTTTTTTACTCAGAGAGTGTTGGTGCGTGGAATGCACTGCCTGAGTCAGTGGTGGAGGCAGATACACTAGTGAAATTTAAGAGACTGCTAGACAGGTATATGGAGGAAATTAAGGTGGGAGGCAGGGTTTAAGGGTCGGCACAACATTGTGGTCCGAAGGGCCTGTACTGTGCTGTACTACTCTATGTTGTACTGTGTTGTGTTGTGTATGAGTTATATGTACCGTGTTGTGTGCGAGTTATATGTACCGTGTTGTGTGCGAGTTATATGTACTGTGTTGTGTTGTGCATGAGTTATATATACTAAGTTGTGTGGTGTGTGAGTTCTATGTACCGTGTTGTGTGCGAGTTATATGTACTGTGTTGTGTGAGAGTTATATGTACTGTGTTGTGTGTGAGTTAAATGTACTGTGTGGTGTTGTGTGCGAGTTATATGTACTGTGTTGTGCACCTTGTTCCAGAGGAACATTGTTTCATTTGGCTGTATACATGTTTATGGTTGTATGACAATAATCTGAACTTGAACACATTCCAAAGAGGTTGGGCTTGGCAGAGTATCACCTACTGTGATCTGTCCTAATGTGAGAATTATGTGATAAATTATGTGCCTGGAATTAATTAGGTTTGTACTGCAACTGACACAAACTCAAAGGGACGAATGTCCTTTTTCTTTATCATGAGATAATACATGGCATGGAAATATTGAATTTGTGAATAGCAAGGAATTGGTAAAAGTGGAGAACGTGAAACTTCAGAAGAAAAGCTAAAAGAAAACACGTTATCCTTGCAGAGTGAGACTGCAGAGATCAGGGAGTCAGACGGACCTGAGTGTCCCACTGCAGACTGCAGAGGGCTGACAGAGGTGTGAGGATCAGTGTGCTGTGGCCATGCTCCACTTACATCCCGGCACTACTGGCCTCCCTAAGTAAGGAAAGGGTGTTAAATGTAACAAGTTTATTGTCCTGCGTACAGTTACACGTATGCAATGAAATCTTACTTTCAGCATAATTAATTAATTTAGAGCAGTACAGGCACCTTTGGCCCTTCGAGCTGAGCTACTCCCCATTTAATCACAGGACAATTCACAATGACCAATTAACCCACTAACCAGTATGTCTTTGGACTGTGGGAGGAAAGTCACATGTTACACAGAGAGGACGTAATAACTCCTTACAGGGGGTGCCGGGAATGACCTCTGAACTCCGATGCCCTGAACTGTAATAGCATCATGCTAACCTCTACGCTACTGTGGTGTCTGCATCACTGGCACAGGGAATCATATTTGCAACACTCAGAAGAAAAACATAAATTGGACATAAATTATTTATCATGTGTACATCGAAACATACAGGACTGAAATGTGCTGCTTGTGTTAACCACCAACACAGCTGAGGATGTGCGGGGGCAGCCTGCAAGTGTGGCCACACATCCAGCACCAGCATAGTTACCCACAATGTTCGGAAGAACAACAGAGAACACAGCAAGCAACAAAATAAGCCCCTTTCCTCGCTTCCACCCATACACCAGTCTCCTAATCCCAAGACTGTCTGAATTCTTTAGCCTCCGGCCTGTAACAGACTTGGATTCAGAGATGGACCTGCAGCCATGGGGCCTTTGACTACCCCAGAAGATTGGTAGAGATTCGCTCTGGACTTCCAAACTTCTGAACTGGTCCTTGGGTCTTGATGCTCAGCATCGACCACAGGATTTGTTGATTCCCAAAAACCATAAGAATAAATTATATACTTTCTTTAAAAGAAAGGACACAATTGGAACAATAAAAAATCCATTTTAGTGAGAGGTGATCTAAGTGGTTGTGGGGATGAGGTTTGTGCTGGTGGGGGCAGATCACCATAAGACATTAGGAGCAGAACTGGGCTATTTTATCATAGCTGACTTATTTTCCCCCTCAACTCCATTCTCCAGCCTTCTCCCTATAATCTTTGACACACTAACCAAGCTCCACTTTAAATATATTCCATGCCTTGGGCCTCCACAGCCATCTGTGATAATAACTTCCACAGATTCACTGTGGTATGTTTGTAACCCAAAACATAAAACTAATCGAAAGCAAAACATGGAGCCAGAGTAATGCGCAGGGTCTCCACTTTTACTTTTAGTGAGGTACATCATGGTGGCGTGATGTCGTGTGCCATTCATATACTTTTACATATAACCCGTAATGAATTATGTAAACAACAAAGAATGCTTCATCAAACATTAATAGCTATAAACTCCAACTCAAAAGAGAATGCATCTCAATTATATACACATAATACCACACAATACAGCTATTATACAGATATCTACGGCATAGTACATTGTCCCATTCAGGCCTAAAGATTTAATTGTTGTGGAGGATTTCTTTCTCTTGTGACATAATGTGGTTCCTGATGAGATGGGGGGGGGTGGGTCACTCTGCTTGGCAGGTGAGATATGAGCCTATGGAACAATCTCAGGTTCTGGGACCTCCTCTATGGTGGTTGTAAGAGTTGACTCTGGAATTGCAGGAGGTGGTCTGACAGATCTGGACAACTTTCCTCTCTAATAATTGACTACTCTTCTCAACTGATTGACGTGATCTTCGGATGATATCAGACACAATTTTCACTCTACAGGAGAGTGATCCAGTTCTGTCCTTAATCTTTCCAACTACCCATGTTTGATCACCTCTGTAGTCCCTCATCAGAACAGCTTGTCCAGAAGTGAAACAGTGAACCTCCTTGTTTGAGAAGCCCTCAGCCTGTCTCAGCTGATGGTCTACATACTCCTTCAGATAATGAGTTTGAGGAGATCCAAGTGTGAATATGAGGGACATTCCAGGATCAGCTTAGCTGGGGAGTTGTTGGTTGTGGAGTGTGTGGCATTGTGATATGCAAGGGGGAAATTTGTGAGCTTCTGATTCAGCGTCTGTGTAGTGTGTTGCACTGACAGTGTGTACTTTAGACTGGACAAACCTCCCCACCAGCCCATTTGTAGCTGTGGTACAGGACAGATGTAATATGCCTTATTCTATTCATTGTCAGGAACGACTGAAACTGTTCCACAACAAACTATGGTCCATTGTCACTAATTCAATGTTCTGGAACACCAGTCCTTGACAAGAAGCTGCTCAACACTTTAACAGTGTGTGAGGCTGGAGTGGAGGCTATTGGGAGCAGTTCCGGCCACTTTGTAGCTACATCCGCGACCATCGTGAAATGTGCCCACATGAATGTTCAGCAAAATCCACATGAATTCTCCGCCAGGCCAATGAAGGCCATTCCCAGGGATGGAGAGACACTGTTCTTGGCATTTTCTGGACGTGTTGGCATCAGGAACTGCTGCTGGATCTGCTGATCTATCAGGCCACCAGACAAAAGCTTCGAGCCAACACTTTCACTTTGACCACACCTAGATGACCAGCATGTCACTCCTCCAACATTTTAGCTCTCAGCTTGGATGGTACAACAACTTTCAATCCCAAAAAGGCAAAAGGCAACCCTGTCAAGGGCAAGTTCATCCCCATGTTGTTAAAAATGGGGAAACTGGAATTTCTGCTGCCGGGGAATTATAGGCCGGTTAGCCTAACGTCGGTGGTGGGGAAACTGCTGGAGTCAGTTATCAAGGATGTGATAACAGCACATTTGGAAAGCGGTGAAATGATCGGACAAAGTCAGCATGGATTTGTGAAAGGAAAATCATGTCTGACGAATCTCATAGAATTTTTTGAGGATGTAACTAGTAGAGTGGATAGGGGAGAACCAGTGGATGTGGTATATTTGGATTTTCAAAAGGCTTTTGACAAGGTCCCACATAGGAGATTAGTGTGCAAACTTAAAGCACACGGTATTGGGGGTAAGGTATTGGTGTGGGTGGAGAATTGGTTAGCAGACAGGAAGCAAAGAGTGGGAATAAACGGGACCTTTTCAGAATGGCAGGCGGTGACTAGTGGGGTACCGCAAGGCTCAGTGCTGGGACCCCAGTTGTTTACAATATATATTAATGACTTGGATGAGGGAATTAAATGCAGCATCTCCAAGTTTGCGGATGACACGAAGCTGGGTGGCAGTGTTAGCAGTGAGGAGGATGCTAAGAGGATGCAGGGTGACTTGGATAGGTTGGGTGAGTGGGCAAACTCATGGCAGATGCAATTTAATGTGGATAAATGTGAAGTTATCCACTTTGGTGGCAAAAATAGGAAAACAGATTATTATCTGAATGGTGGCCGATTAGGAAAAGGGGAGGTGCAACGAGACCTGGGTGTCATTATACACCAGTCATTGAAAGTGGGCATGCAGGTACAGCAGGCGGTGAAAAAGGCGAACGGTATGCTGGCATTTATAGCGAGAGGATTCGAGTACAGGAGCAGGGAGGTACTACTGCAGTTGTACAAGGCCTTGGTGAGACCACACCTGGAGTATTGTGTGCAGTTTTGGTCCCCTAATCTGAGGAAAGACATCTTTGCCATAGAGGGAGTACAAAGAAGGTTCACCAGATTGATTCCTGGGATGGCAGGTCTTTCATATGAAGAAAGACTGGATGAACTGGGCTTGTACTCGTTGGAATTTAGAAGATTGAGGGGGGATCTGATTGAAACGTATAAGATCCTAAAGGGATTGGACAGGCTAGATGCGGGAAGATTGTTCCCGATGTTGGGGAGGTCTAGAACGAGGGGTCACAGTTTGAGGATAGAGGGGAAGCCTTTTAGGACCGAGGTTAGGAAAAACTTCTTCACACAGAGAGTGGTGAATCTGTGGAATTCTCTGCCACAGCAAACTGTTGAGGCCAGTTCATTAGCTATGTTTAAAAGGAAGTTAGATATGGCCCTTGTGGCTACAGGGGTCAGGGGGTATGGAGGGAAGGCTGGGTTCTGAGTTGGATGATCAGCCATGATCATAATAAATGGCGGTGCAGGCTCGAAGGGCCGAATGGCCTACTCCTGCACCTATTTTCTATGTTTCTATGTTTCTATATTCCAGCCTTTTTGGGTTGCCATGTAGACTTGAGACAGTGTGAGGCCTTTTCTAGTTTCTCTTTGGATCATCTCTGCCGTCATAGGGAGAGGTTTGATTTGCATTAGGGAGAATACGTCAAGAGGAGTGTCCTCCTTTGTAATTTTTCCCGGAATTTCCTTTTCCAAGGATAAACAGGACAATCCATCAGCATTTCCATGATTAGTGTCCTCTTCAATTTGATCTTGTAATCTTGTTTCTTGGGCTCCAAGAATCAGAACCCATCTCAGCATTTGTTCTGCTGCTGGTAGTAGAACACCCTTCTGTGGATTGAAAATGGACACCAGTGGTTGATGATCAGTAACGAGGGTAAACTCTCTCCATACAAGTACTGGCTGAAATGTTTTACACCCCAAACCAGATTCAAGGCCTCTCTGATAATTTGTGTCTAATTTTCCTCTACAATGGTAAGGGAGCATGATGCAAAGCCTGTGGAGCGTTCACTTCCATCGCTCATAACATGTGGCATGATGACACCTATGCTGTAAGGTGAGACATCACAGACAAGCTTCACTGTGTGAATACAATTCCTGATGTCATCATTCCCTTTACCTTTTGGAAAGCCACCTCACACTGTTTTTTCCATTGCCATTTCTTCCAAATCTGTAGTAATGAGTTCAAGGGGTGGAGAAAACTAGCCAGGTTTAACTGGAACTTGTTATATAACAGATCCCTGAAAAGGACTGCAACTGTGACACTTCCTTTGGCCTAGAGGCATCCACACTACTTGAATTTTCTCAACACACTTGTGCAAGTACTTGTGCGTCAATGGTGTGACCACAGTAAGTGATGATAGGTTTAAATAATTCACACTTGTTGTGTTATGTGCTGAGCTCATAATCTTCAAACCTTTTTAACAATGTCTCGAGATTTTGGAGAAGTTCCTTGTCATCCTTACCAGTAACAATGATGGGATCCAGGTAATACCAAATCTCTGGGCAGACTTGTAGCAGAAGTCTATAGCTTTTGGCCAGAGCACCAAAAATCAGCCTATTTTAGCGACAAAGCCCTTTGTGAGTGTTTATGGTGAGAAACACTTTGGACTCTTCATCTGTAGGTAGACCTCAGCTAAGTCCGCTTTGCTGGAGAATTTCCCTCCAGAACGGCTTGCAAAGATATCCTCTAAAGCTTGGAACAAATTCCTACAGCCTCCATGCAACCTAGCTCACTGGCTACTTCGTCACAAATGGTATATGAGGGGTGATTGATAACTTTGTGGCCTAAGGTAGAAGGAGTCAATTTTAGAAAACCCAGCACATTTATTTTTCCTACATTTACACACTTAGTCCAGCTGTCGCGGAGCATACCGATCCCTTCCTTGTAGAGGTTGGCGTCTTGGACTTCCAGAAGTGGTCTACAGCAGGGGTGATTGATAAGTTTGTGGCCTAAAGTAGAAGGAGATGAGGAGACACTTCAAACTTTCTGCATTTTCACTGAAAGAGTTGAACTTCACGTGCATGGAATGAGAGCTGTATAACACATCTTCTTCTACCTTAACCACAAATTTATCCATCACGCCTGCTGTGGACCACTTCTACAAAGAAGGGATCCATATGCTCCACGACCACTGGACTAAGTGTGTACATGTAGGAGGGGACTATATTGAAAAATAAATGTGCTAGGTTTTCTAAAATTGACTCCTTCTACCTTTGGCCACGAACTTACCAATCACCTCTCGTCAGGATCCGAACACGCTTTGTAAAACATGGTGTGACTTTTTTATTTAGTGCTATTTTGCCCTTGAAATGTTTGAGTTTTGCAGTGCCATCCTTGAACACTGCTGTGGCATCATCCAGTACCTTCCTTAATTTGCTTTCAGTTGACTCCATTGCAGGGGATGTGGCATATGGATGGATCTTCAATCAAGTTGCGGTTGTCTCAGCCCCACAATGCTGATCTTCCTCTTTTTACCACATACAACCCAATGTGGCATGGTGGTGGTTGTATTTTACTGTGATGAGTGTCATTCCCACAGGAATTATCTTTTCTCAAATACGACTTCTAGTTGGATATCTGCAGACTTCAGTTCCATATCTTTGAAATACCGTTCAAACTCATTTTGTGGGATGACTGAAACAGCCGAGACAGTGTCCAATTCTATTTTAATTAATTTGCCGTTCGCTTCTGATGTGAGCCATGTTGCTTGTCTATTGTTAGATTTCACATTGTAAATCTCAAGGCTTCTCGCACCTGTGTCACTCTCACCACTATCAGATTTTTTAAATCAGCATGCAGATTAGTGCTCTGAAACTGCAACTTGACTTTTTATATTTTTCTCTTCCCTGTGCCAGACATGCTCTTCGTGTGTGTTGTATTTCTGCAAGTTTCACCTTTAAAGCTGCATTGGTCTGGTGTATGTGATCCCCTACCACAACGGTAACAGTCTGGTCAGTCTGGTTTCTGTTTAGATGTTGCAATTTTGCTCATGCTTATTTTCATTCCTGCTTGCAACTCAATTGTATCTCTGTCTGCTGTTTCCATGAAACAGCAACTTCACCTTCTCTTTTAAATGTGAATTGTGCTTCGGTTAGGAGCTATTTTTAATGCTCTTTTGTAAGATTCCACAAACTAAATGATTTCTTGGTGGCAATCACTGAAATGACAATGCTGAGACAATTTTTAAAATTCAACGACATAAGCCAAAATAGACTTCCCTTCCTTCAATTCCGCTTATGAAACCTAAAGTATTCTGAAGCAACAATGGTTTCTGTTCTAAATGTTCCTGCATTACTTTCACAATACCAGCAAGACTAACTTTGGCTGGCTTGGTTGGAGCAGTTAAACTTCCAGACAAAAACTGTATGTTCTTCCACCAATTGCACTCAGCAAAACTTGCACTCATTTCTCATTGGCTATTTCGTTTGCTTCAAAATTCTGCTCAATTTGTTCAGTATACAATATCCAGTTATCTGTTGTGCAATCAAACATGTCTGTCTTTCCAATGCAGACGGCCATTTCTGCTTTTTTAAAATTACTATTATTTTTACCCAATACTCACTATTTGTGAACTCATTAATTTTTTTCCATTTTCATTCTTTATTTTAACTCAACCGTCTCTCTCCTTTTCCGAAGAGACTAATGTTTCACTTTTTTCTAACTCAACAATCTCTCTCCTCCTGCAAAGAAAAAACGCGCTGCACATCAAAGTTAGGTAGTTGCCTTGGGTTTGTTTTAAAATTTACTGGTCACCGCTGTTATGTTTTGTAACTCCAAAGCATAAAACAAATTGAAGGGAAAGCATGATCTGCAGGTCATGTGTACCCTCTTCATTTTTACTTTTAGTGAGGTGCGTATATATGATGCAGTGGCATGATGACGTATGTCATTCTCATACTTTTACATATAACCCATAATAAATTATGTAAACAACAAAGAATGACATTATAGCTACAATATTACTCAAATATTACTGAAATAAAAATAACAACAGACTGCCCTCTGGCTAAAGAAATTCTTCCTCCTCTCTGTTCTAAATGGACAACCCTGTGTTCTGAGGCAGAGTGGAGTTGAGTGTAGGGGGACAAGTGGACAAGGGATCCCTACAAAAAGTGGAAAGATGCGCTCGGTGGTGGGATCCCTTTGGAGATGGCAGAAGTTATGGAGAATTATGTGCTGGACGAGGTGGTAGGAGAGGACAAGACGAACCCAATCCCTGGTGTGGCAGTGGGAGGATGGGCTGAGGACAAACGTGTGCAAAATGGAAAATCTGTGGTTGAGGGCAGCATTGATATAACCATATAACAATTACAGCACGGAACCAGGCCATCTTGGCCCATCTAGTCCATGTCAAACTCTTACTCTCACCTCGTCCCACCGACCTGCACTCAGCCCATAACCCTCCATTCCTTTCCTGTCCATATAGCTGTCCAGTTTAACTTTAAATGACAACATCAAACCTGTCTCAACCACTTCTTCTGGAAGCTCGTTCCACACAGCTACCACTCTCTGAGTAAAGAAGTTCCCCCTCATGTTACCTCTAAACGTTTGCCCTTTAACTCTCAATTCATGTCCTCTTGTTTAAATCTCCCCTACTCTCAATGGAAAAAGCCCATCCACGTCAACTCTATCTATCCCCCTCATAATTTTAAATACCTCTATCAAGTCCCCGCTGAACCTTCTACGCTCCAAAGAATAAAGACCTAACTTGTTCAACCTTTCTCTGTAACTTAGGAGATGAAGCCCAGGCAACATTTTAGTAAATCTGCACTGTACTCTCTCGATTTTATTGACATCTTTCCTTTAATTCGGTGACCATAAATGGACAAAATACTCCAAATTTGGCCTCACCAATGCCATATACAATTTTAACATTACATCCCAACTCCTATACTCAATGCTCTGATAATAAAGACCAGCATACCAAAAGCTTTCTTCACCACCCTATCCACATGAGATTCCACCTTCAGGGAACTATGCACCATTATTCCTAGATCCCTCTGTTCTACTGCATTCTTCAATGCCCTACCATTTACCATGTATGTCCTATTTTGATTAGCCCTACCAAAATGTAACACCTCACACTTATCAGCATTAAACTCCATCTGCCATCTTTCAGCCCACTCTTCTAACTGGCCTAAATCTCTCTGCAAGCTTTGAAAACCTACTTCATTATCCACAACACCACCTATCTTAGTATCATCTGCATACTTACTAATCCAATTTACCACCCCATCATCTAGATCATTAATATATATGACAAACAACTTTGCACCTAGTACAGATCCATGAGGCACACCACTAGACACCGGCCTCCAATCTGACACACAGTTATCCACCACTACTCTCTGGCGTCTCCCATCTAGCCACTGCTGAATCCATTTTACTACTTCGATATTAATGCCTAACGATTGAACCTTCCTAACTAACCTTCCATGTGGAACCTTTTCAAAGGCCTTACTGAAGTCCATATAGACAACATCCACCGCTTTACCCTCGTCAACTTTCCTAATAGCCTCTTCAAAAAATTCAATAAGATTTGTCAAACATGACCTTCCACGCACAAATCCATGTTGACTGTTGCTAATCAGACCCTGTCTATCCAGATAATTATAAATACCATCTCTAAGAATACCTTCCATCAATTTACCCACCACTGACGTCAAACTCACAGGACTGACGTCAAACTCACAGGCCGATAATTGCTAGGTTTACTCTTAGAACCCTTTTTAAACAATGAAACCACATGAGCAATACGCCAATCCCCCGGCGACATCCCCATTTCTAATGACTTTTGAAATATTTCTGTCAGAGCCCCTGCTATTTCCACACTAACTTCCCTCAAGGTCCTAGGGAATATCTTGTCCGGACGTGGAGACTTATCCACTTTTATATTCCTTAAAAGCGCAAGGACTTCCACTTCTTTAATCAGCATACTTTCCCTAACTAGCCTTCTTGTTTCCTTTACCTTAAACAATTCAATATCCTTCTGATGGTGGAGGAAGGGAAACCTTTTTCTTCAAAGGAGGACATCTCAGATTCCTGGAATGAAAAGCCTCAACATGAGAGCAGATGTGGTGGAGATGTGACTGAGAGAAGGGAATGGCATTTTATTGTATCCACACACATTCTCACTCTCTCAGGCAGATGTGGCGGAGATGTGACTGAGAGAATGGCATTTTATTGTATCCACACACATTCTCACTCTCTCAGGCAGATGTGGTGGAGATGTGACTGAGAGAAGGGAATGGCATTTTATTGTATCCACACACATTCTCACTCTCTCAGGCAGATGTGGCGGAGATGTGACTGAGAGAAGGGAATGGCATTTTTACAAGTGCCAGAGACAGAGACAGTGAGATCGAGAAAGGGGAGAGAGTTGTCAGAAATAGACCAGGTAAATTTGAGGGCAGGGTGGAAGTTAGAGGCAAAGTTGATGAAAACGCAAACTCAGCATAGGTGCAGGAACAGCCCCAGTACAGTTGTTGATGTAGCATAGGAAGAGTTGGAAGAGTTAATTCTGCTGCTGTTTACAAGGGTGAGAAGGGACTGAAGAAAAATTAGTGTAATCTCGAGACACTACCCTTCTTGCAAACTGCTTTTTCTGAAAGCTCCCACTGGAACTGCTATGGAAAGAAAAACTTCACACAAAATTTTAAAAGTTAGAAGTTTCTTTCCCCGGGCGGTTAATCTGCAGGAAAATAGAGATCCAGAGCACCACTGTTTAAAAACAAGAACCAGAGCACCACTGTTTAAAAAAAACAAGAACCAGAGCACCGCTGTTTAAAAACAACAAGAATCAGAGCACCGCTGTTTAAAAAAAACAAGAACCAGAGCACCACTGTTTAAAAAAACACAAGAACCAGAGCACCACTGTTTAAAAAAACACAAGAACCAGAGCACCACTGTTTAAAAAAAACACAAGAACCAGAGCACCACTGTTTAAAAAAAACAAGAACCAGAGCACCACTGTTTAAAAAAAAACACAAGAACCAGAGCACCGCTGTTTAAAAAAAACAACAAGAACCAGAGCACCGCTGTTTAAAAAAACAAGAACCAGAGCACCACTGTTTAAAAAAACACAAGAACCAGAGCACCGCTGTTTAAAAAAAACAAGAACCAGAGCACCACTGTTTTAAAAAAAAAACAACAAGAACCAGAGCACCACTGTTTAAAAAACCAAGAAGCAGAGCACCACTGTTTAAAAAAACAAAACCAGAGCACCACTGTTTAAAAACAACAAGAACCAGAGCACCACTGATTAAAAAACACAAGAACCAGAGCACCACTGTTTAAAAAAACAACAAGAACCAATGCTATTAGTTTCAATATAATTATGAAGAAGGATAGGGCTGGACCTCGGGTTGAGAATTTTTAATTGGAGAAAGGTTAACTTTGAAGAGATGAGAAAGGATTTAGAAGGAGTGGATTGGGACAATTTGTTTTATGGGAGGAATGTAATACAGAAATGGATAGAAACCATAGAAACTACAGCACAGAAACAGGCCTTTTGGCCCTTCTTGGCTGTGCCAAACCATTTTCTGCCTAGTCCCACTGACCTGCACACGGACCATATCCCTCCATACACCTCCCATCCATGTATCTGTCCAATTTATTCTTAAATGTTAAAAAAGAACCCGCATTTACCACCTCATCTGGCAGCTCATTCCACACTCCCACCACTCTCTGTGTGAAGAAGCCCCCCCTAATGTTCCCTTTAAACTTTTCCCCCCTCACCCTTAACCCATGTCCTCTGGTTTTTTTTCTCCCCTTGCCTCAGTGGAAAAAGCCTGCTTGCATTCACTCTATCTATACCCATCATAATTTTATATATCTCTATCATTTTATATCCCCTCATTCTTCTACACTCCAGGGAATAAAGTCCTAACCTATTCAACCTTTCTCTGTAACTGAGTTTCTCAAGTCCTGGCAACATCCTTGTAAACCTTCTCTGCACTCTTTCAACCTTATTTATATCCTTCCTGTAATTTGGTAACCAAAACTGAACACAATACTCCAGATTGGGCCTCACCAATGCCTTATACAACCTCATCATAACATTCCAGCTCTTAGACTCAATACTTTGATTAATAAAGGCCAATGTACCAAAAGCTCTCTTTACGACCCTATCTACCTGTGACGCCACTTTTAGGGAATTTTGTACCTGCATTCCCAGATCCCTCTGTTCCACTGCACTCCTCAGTGCCTTACCATTAACCCTGTATGTTCTACCTTGGTTTGTCCTTCCAACGTGCAATACCTCACATTTGTCTGTATTAAACTCCATCTGCCATTTTTCAGCCCATTTTCCCAGTTGGTCCAAGTCCCTCTGCAGGCTCTGAAAACCGTCCTCACTGTCTACTACACCTCCAATCTTTGTATCATCAAGTTTGCTGATCCAATTTACCACGTTATCATTGATATAGATGACAAATAACAATGGACCCAGCACTGATCCCTGTGGCACACCACTAGTCACAGGCCTCCACTCGGAGAAGCAATTCTCTACTACCACTCTCTGGCTTCTTCCATTGAGCCAATGTCTAATCCAATTTACCACCTCTCCATGTACACCTAGCGACTGAATTTTCCTAACTAACCTCCCATGCGGGACCTTGTCAAAGGCCTTACTGAAGTCCATGTAGACAATATCCACTGCCTTCCCTTCATCCACTTTCCTGGTAACCTCCTTGAAAAACTCCAATAGATTGGTCAAACATGACCTACCACACACAAAGCCATGTTGACTCTCCCTAATAAGTCCCTGTCTATCCAAATGCTTATAGATTCTGTCTCTTATTACTCCCTCCAATAACTTACCTACTACCGACGTTAAACTTACTGGCCTCTAATTTCCTGGATTACTTTTCGATCCTTTTTTAAACAACGGAACAACATGAGCCACTCTCCAATCCTCCGGCACCTCACCTGTAGACAGCGACATTTTAAATATTTCTGCCAGGGCCCCTGCAATTTCAACACTAGTCTCCTTCAAGGTCCAAGGGATGTCAATTAAATGTGAAATTTTAAGCGTACAGGATCTTTATGTTCCAATTAGGTTGAAAGGAAAGGTTAAAAGTTTGAGAGAGCCATGGTTTTCAAGGGATATTGGAAACTTGGTTCGGAAAAAGAGAGATATCTACAATAAATATAGGCAGCATGGAGTAAATAAGGTGCTTGAGAAATATAAAGAATGTAAAAAGAATCTTAGAAAGAAATTAGAAAAGCTAAAAGAAGATATGAGGTTGCTTTGGCAAGTAAGGTGAAAATAAGTCCCAAGGGTTTCTACCACTATATTAATAGCAAAAGGATAGTGAGGGATAAAATTGGTCCCTTAGAGAATCAGAGTGGACAGCTATGTGTGGAGCCAAAAGAGATGGGGAAGATTCTGAACAATTTCTTTTCTTCAGTATTCACTAAGGAGAAGAATATTGAAGTGTGTAAGGTAAGGGAAACAGGTAGGGAAGTTATGGAAACTATGATGATTAAAGAAGAGGAAGTACTGGAGCTTTTAAGGAATATAAAAGTGGATAAGTCTGTGGGTCCTGACAGGATATTCCCTAGGACCTTGAGGGAAGATCCTAAAGGGATTGGACAGGCTAGATGCAGGAAGATTGTTCCCGATGTTGGGGAAGTCCAGAACGAGGGGTCACAGTTTGAGGATAGAGGGGAAGCCTTTTAGGACCGAGATTAGGAAAAACTTCTTCACACAGGGAGTGGTGAATCTGTGGAATTCTCTGCCACAGGAAACAGTTGAGGCCAGTTCATTGGCTATATTTAAGAGGGAGTTAGATATGGCCCTTGTGGCTACGGTGGTCAGAGGGTATGGAGGGAAGGCTGGGGCGGGGTTCTGAGTTGGAGGATCAGCCATGATCATAATAAATGGCGGTGCAGGCTCAAAGGGCCGAATGGCCTACTCCTGCACCTATTTTCTATGTCTATGTTAAGTTAGTGTGGAAATAGCAGAGGCTCTGACAGAAATATTTCAAATGTCATCAGAAACAGGGATGGTGCCAGAGGATTGGCGTATTGCTCATGTTGTTCCATTGTTTAAAAAGGGTTCTAAGAGTAAACCTAGACATCAGTGGTGGGTAAAGTGATAGAAAGTATTCTTAGAGATGGTATATATAATTATCTGGATAGACAGGGTCTGATTAGGAACAGTCAACTTGGATTTGTGCGCGGAAGGTCATGTTTGACAAATCTTATTGAATTTTTTGAAGAGGTTACTAGGAAAGTTGACGAGGGTAAAGTGGTGGATGTTGTCTATATGGACTTCAGTAAGGCCTTTGACAAGGTCCCACACGGAAGATTAGTTAGGAAGGTTCAATCGTTAGGTATTAATATTAAAGTAGTAAAATGGATTCAGCAGTGGCTGGATGGGAGACGCCAGAGAGTAGTGGTGGATAACTGTTTGTCAGATTGGAGACCGGTGTCTAGTGGTGTGCCTCAGGGATCTGTACTAGGTCCAACGTTATTTGTCGTATACATTAATGATCTGGATGATGGGGTGGTAAATTGGATGAGTGAGTGCGCAGATGATACTAAGATAGGTGGTGTTGTGGATAATGAAGTAGGTTTTCAAAGCTTGCAGAGAGATTTAGGCCAGTTAGAAGAGTGGGCTGAAAGATGGCAGATGGAATTTAATGATGAAAAATGTGAGGTGCTACATTTTGGTAGGGCTAATCAAAATAGGACATACATGGTAAATGGTCGGGCATTAAAGGATGCTGTAGAACAGAGGGAACTAGGAATAATGGTGCATAGTTCCCTGAAGGTGGAATCTCATGTGGATAGGGTGGTGAAGAAAGCTTTTGGTATGCTGGCCTTTATTAATCAGAACATTGAGTACAGGAGTTGGGATGTAATGTTGAAATTGTACAGGGCATTGGTGAGGCCAAATTTGGAGTATTGTGTACAGTTTTGGTCACCAAATTATAGGAAAGATGTCAATATAATAGAGAGAGTACAGAGAAGATTTACTTGGATGTTACCTGGGTTTCATCACCTAAGTTACAGAGAAAGATTGAACAAGTTGGGTCTTTATTCTTTGGAACATAGAAGGTTGAGGGGGGACTTGATAGAGGTATTTAAAATTATGAGGGGGATTGATAGAGTTGACATGGATAGGCTTTTTCCATTGAGAGTGGGGGGGATTCAAACAAGAAGACATGAGTTGATAGTTAAAGGGCAATAGTTTAGGGGTAACATGAGGGAGAACTTCTTTACTCAGAGAGTGGTAACTGTGTGGAACGAGCTTCCAGCAGAAGTGGTTGAGGCAGGATCGATGTTGTTGTTAAAGTTAAATTGGATAGATATATGGACAGGAAAGGAATGGAGGGTTATGGGCTGAGCGCAGGTCGGTGGGACTATGTGAGAGTAAGAGTTCGGCACAGTCTAGAAGTGCCAAGATGGCCTGTTTCCATGCTGTAATTGTAATATGTTATATGGTTATAACAAGAGCACCACTGTTTAAGTACAAGAGGTTGCCCATTTCCTACTAAGATGACGAGCAACTTTCTTTCCTATGGAGGAGAAGAAGGCTTTGAGGTGGACAGCGCAGTAGCAAAATGATATCACAGCACGAAGTATCTTGGTTAAGGTGTAGGAGGTGATCAGAGGCGTAGATTGAGTGGATAACCAGAGACATTCAGGCCATGCCATGCCACACAGGCCATGCTCTCTTCTTGCTACTACCATCAGGCAAGAGGCACAGGAAGGTGTCTTTGGTCCCACACCACCGGGTTCAGGAATAGTTATTACCCTTTAAACATCAGGTTCCTGAATTGGTGTGGATTGTGGATAACTTTATTTATTTCAACTCTAAACTGATTCCACAACCTATGGACAGTTTCCTGGACTCCATAACTCATGCCCTTGGCATTTATGTATGTATGTATCTATCCATGTATCTATCTATCTAACCATGTGTCCATCCATCTATCCATGTATCTATCTATCTCCATAGAATGGGCCAGTGAAGGAGTGGAGCTTTGAGGAGAAGAGGCGGAGGACAAGCTTGCTCGCAGTTAGTCTTTACAATGCCTCCTGAGATGGTGATGTGCCTCTCATGTGAGATGTGGCAGTCTTAGGGGAACTCCCCTCTCCCGCAGAGTCACATTTGCCAGAAGTGCATACAGCTGGGCGATCTGGAAGACCGTGTAAGGAATCTGGAGCAGCAGCTGGATGACCTTCCACTCATAAGGGAGAATGAGGCAGTCATAGATGAGAGCTACAGGGAGGTAGTCACACCTAGGCTGTCGGAAGCAGGTCATTGGGTGACAGTCGGAGGGGGGAAAGCGAAGGTGAGCAGACGGGTAGTGCAGAGCACCCCTGTAGCCATTCCCCTGAATAATAAGTTTACTGTCCTGGATACTGTTGGCGGGGACGACCGACCAGGTGTGAGCCACGGTGGCAGGGCCTCCAGCACTGAGTCTAACCCTGTAGTGCAGAAGGGTGGGACGGAGAAGAGGAGAGCTGTCGTCATTGGAGACTCTATAGTCGGGGGTGCAGACAGGAGATTTTGTGGACGTGAGAAGGACACCCGCATGGTTTCTTGCCTCCTGAGTGCCAGGGCCCGGGATGTCTCTGACCGGGTGCACGACATCCTGGTACGAGAGGGAAAGCAACCAGAAGTCGTGATACATGTTGGGACCAACAACATAGGCAGGAAGAGGGATGAGGTCCTGAAGTGTGAGTTTCGGGAATCATGCGTAGCTGAGGAGTTGGTGCAGGGAGCAGGTTTTTAGATTTTTAGATCATTGGGATCTCTACTGGGGAAGGTGGGACCTGTACGGATTGGATGGGTTGCACCTGAACTCGAGGGGGAGCAATATCCTTGCAGGTAGGTTTGCTAGCATGGTTCGGGAGGGTTTAAACTAATTTGCGAGGGGGATGGGGCCCAGAGCGATAGAGCAGTGAAAGAAGTGCATGGAGTAAAGCCAGATCTAACATACAGAGAGGCTTTGAGGAAAGAGAAGCAGAATAAATGGTGTAAAGACAGTAAGGTAGAAGGGCTGAAATGTGTGTACCTCAATGCAAGAAGCATCAGGAACAAAGGTGATGAACTGAGAGCTTGGATACATACATGGAATTATGATGTAGTGGCCATTACAGAGACTTGGCTGGCACCAGGGCAGGAATGGATTCTCAATATTCCTGGATTTCAGTGCTTTAAAAGGGATAGAGAGGGCAGAAAATGGGGAGGAGGGGTGGCATTACTGGTCAGGGATACTATTACAGATACAGAAAGGGTGGGTAATGTAGCAGGATCCTCTTTTGAGTCAATATGGGTGGAAGTCAGGAACAGGAAGGGAGCAGTTACTCTATTGGGGGTATTCGATAGGCCCCCTGGTAGCAGCAGAGATACAGAGGAGCAGATTGGGAGGCAGATTTTGGAAAGGTGCAAAAATAACAGGGTTGTTATCATGGGTGACTTTAACTTCCCTAATATTGATTGGCACCTGATTAGCTCCAAGGGTTTAGATGGGGCAGAGTTTGTTAAGTGTGTCCAGGATGGATTCCTGTCACAGTATGTGGACAGGCCGACCAGGGGGAATGCCATACTAGATCTAGTACTGAACCGGTCATGAACCGGGTCAGGTCACAGATCTCTCAGTGGGTGAGCATCTGGGGGACAGTAACCACCGCTCCCTGGCCTTTATAATTATCATGGAAAAGGATAGAATCAAAGAGGACAGGAAAATTTTTAATTGGGGATTAGAGATAAAGGTGGGAAGATGTGCCTGGAGTCTTTGGAAGTGAGCGAGGTCCTTAATGAATATTTCTCTTCGGTATTCACCAATGAGAGGGAACTTGATGATGGTGAGGACAATATGAGTGAGGCTGATGTTCTGGAGCATGTTGATATTAAGGGAGAGGAGGTGTTGGAGTTGTTAAAATACATTAGGACAGATAAGTCCCCGGGGCCTAACGGAATATTCCCCAGGCTGCTCCACAAGGCGAGAGAAGAGATTGCTGAGCCTCTGGCTAGGGTCTTTATGTCCTCGTTGTCCACAGGAATGATACCGGAGGATTGGAGGGAGGTGAATGTTGTTTCCTTGTTCAAAAAAGGTAGTAGGGATAGTCCGGGTAATTATAGACCAGTGAGCCTTACGTCTGTGGTGGGAAAGCTGTTGGAAAAGATTCTTAGAGATAGGATCTACAGGCATTTAGAGAATCATGGTCTGCTCAGGGACAGTCAGCATGGCTTTGTGAAGGGCAGATCGTGTCTAACAAGCCTGATAGAGTTCTTTGAGGAGGTGACCAGGCATATAGATGAGGGTAGTGCAGTGGATGTGATCGATATGGATTTTAGTAAGGCATTTGACAAGGTTCTACATGGTAGGCTTATTCAGAAAGTTAGAAGGCATGAGACCCAGGGAAGTTTGGCCCGGTGGATTCAGAATTGGCTTGTCTGCAGAAGGCAGAGGGTCGTGGTGGAGGGAGTACATTCAGATTGGAGGATTGTGACTAGTGATGTCCCAGAAGGATCTGTTCTGGGACCTCTACTTTTCGTGATTTTTATTAACAACCTGGATGTGGGGGTAGAAGGGTGGGTTGGCAAGTTTGCAGATAACACAAAGGTTGGTGGTGTTGCAGATAGTGTAGAGGATTGTCAAAGATTGCAGAGAGACATTGATAGGATGCAGAAGTGGGCTGAGAAGTGGCAGATGGAGTTCAACCCGGAGAAGTGTGAGGTGGTACACTTTGGAAGGACAAACTCCGAGGCAGAGTACAAAGTAAATGGCAGAATACTTGGTAGTGTGGAGGAGCAGAGGGATCCCGGGGTACATGTCCACAGATCCCTGAAAGTTGCCTCACAGGTGGATAGGGTAGTTAAGAAAGCTTATGGGGTGTTAGCTTTCATAAGTCAAGGGATAGAGTATAAGAGTCGCGATGTAATGATGCAGCTCTATAAAACTCTGGTTAGGCCACACTTGGAGAACTGTGTCCAGTTCTGGTCACCTCACTATAGGAAGGATGTGGAAGCATTGGAAAGGGTACAGAGGAGATTTACCAGGATGCTGCCTGGTTTAGAAAGTATGCATTATGATCAGAGATTAAGGGAGCTAGGGCTTTACTCTTTGGAGAGAAGGAGGATGAGAGGAGACATGTTAGAGGTGTACAAGATAAGAGGAATAGATAGAGTGGATAGCCAGCGCCTCTTCCCCAGGGCACCACTGCTCAATACAAGAGGACATGGCTTTAAGGTAAGGGGTGGGAAGTTCAAGGGGGATATTGGAGGAAGGTTTTTTACTCAGAGAGTGGTTGGTGTGTGGAATGCACTGCCTGAGTCAGTGGTGGAGGCAGATACACTGGTGATATTTAAGAGACTACTAGACAGGTATATGGAGGAATTTAAGGTGGGGGCTTATATGGGAGGCAGGGTTTGAGGATCAGCACAACATTGTGGGCTGAAGGGCCTGTACTTTGCTGTACTATCCTATGTTCTATGTTCTATCTATTTATTTATTTATATTTGTATTTGCATTTTCTCAGTTGGTCCTCGTTTGCACATTAGTTGCTTGTCAACCTGTTTCTGCGGGGTTTTTCACTGATCCGATTTTGTTTCATTGTTCTACTGTGAATGCCTGCAAGAAAATGAATCTCACTGTTGTATTTGGTGACATGTATGTACTTTGATAATAAATTTACCTTGAATTTTGAATTCTCTCCCAGAGCAGAAAAGGGGTTATAATTTTTGGGTGAATGGAGGAAAGTTTAGGGGGATGGCAGAGGTAGTTTTTTTTACACAGAGAGTGGTGGGTGTGTGGATTGCAATGGTGGGGGCTGTGGTAGAGGCAGATACATTTGGAATATTTATGAGACAGTTAGGCACGCGGATCATTGGATAATGCAGGGCTGTGAGGGAGGGGTTTAGATTGCTCTCAGAGTAGGTTAAAAGATTGAAGGACCAGGGAAACAAGATGTGTATCCTGAGTTACCACCTCCCGATCCATCCCTGTCTTTTCTTTCCATGGTTACAGAGGAAGGAATCTACTCGCATGTGGGAATGTCTGACCTTGGTGCTGAAGACAGCCCACAGCAAGAGGGAGAGAAGCCTGGGCCGAGCCAAGCTAAGCAGACTCCCAATCCCACCTACCAGACCCTGCAGGAAGCAGAGAAGAACGAGGACTACAGTAGGCTCACGCCAGCAGCAGCCACAGCACTGGCCCAAGGTAGCACGTGAACCTGGAGTCAGGGCTGGGCACACAGAGAGGCACATTGACACAGAGTGAAGGGCAGCATAGAGAGAGAGATTAAATACTTGATCGAGGGACGGAGATATAAGAGAAAGATGTAAAGATAGAGACAGAGATATCTAACAAAGTACCTGCTCTGAGAAAGGGATTGGGAAAGAGAGAGCTATCAAAAGGTATATAGAGACAGAGGGAGCAGGAGAGAGCAAGAGTGAAAGCTAGAGAGAGAGATGAATGTGGAGGTATATAGGGAGAGAGAGAGAGAGCAAGAGAGACAGAGAGACAGATAGAGAGGGAGAGAGAGGGAGGGAGGGAGAGAGAGAGAGGAAAATAGAGAGAGAAAGAGAGAGAGAGAGAATGAGAGAATGAAAATTTTAACGGGATACTTTGTAAATTTCAGCGAAAGCATATTCCAGACAGGGAGGCCGATTCTGGGTGAGGGGTGGCACTAATGAATTTAAAGGTTGTCATGGAATTGTAAAGGAAGGTGTACAGTGGTGTGGAATTTAGAGATAGGACAGAGAGCAGATTATTTTCACATTAGCCAAGGATAACCCTAAGAAATCCAGTGCCATGATGCTCGTGTATGAAGGGGAATGTAAAGCCCGACATTCACTGCTCTCTGGGGGCAAGAGTGTGGGGACATTGGGAGACCAGTCAGTGGGCACAGGCTGTACACAAAGTTCTCTTGTCCTGTCCTGAAGCAGACTGTGCCTATGTGAGTTTTGCTCACATTCACCTCTGCATCCCTCAGATCTGACGTATCAGCCCCTGGTGAAGGACAAGGACGACACCTATAACACCCTCCAGAAGCCAACGGCTGGCAGTGAGCCTACGGTGACCTTCTCAGCTCCGATGGAAGAGGTCTCCCTGCAAGGAGAAGCCAAGACCTAAGCAGGAGGCAATCACCTGCTCACGCCCAGGCTTCTGATGTTCTCTGTTAAAAACCAAATCCCCAAGGCTCCGGATTTAATTCCAGCTTCCTGCTCACTCCCGGACTGCTGTCACCCTGTACATATAAATTTCCTGACCCTATGACTAGATTCCAGACTAGATTGGTCGTTCTTTACATAAGACCCCTCCCAAACCCCTCAATTGAATCCCAGCCTGTAATGCACTTCTGAGTAGGTATGCACCTGCTGAACACCTGGATTGACTTCCCTCGTGTAACAAACTCCCAGAATATATTGGAAAATATTGAGTGTATATAACTCCTGAACTAGGTGCCAGTCTGTACCAGGCTCCGGGGCAGTTTGATTCTGTGTGTCTGCTGGGCCCTTCCAGCACAATGTGCCATACTGCCCAGCAACCCTACTGATTGATCTGTTGTGGACTGTGGGAGGAAGCCGGAGCAGCTCCATTGGGAGGTTGTACAGCTGACGATGGAATTGAACTGTGAGCTGTGATAGCATCACCCTAATCCGAGCCGGGAACACACAGGAGACTCTGCGATAACTGCCTGCCATGGTGACAGACCCAAACAGCCGAAGGCCATTCGGCCTATTGACTGGACGAGTTGCCAGTAGATCTCACCCAACCTGCACCTTCTCATCGGCTGGACAACATCCCGCCCGGGGTCGCTGCTGTAGCCGACAACCTTTTCTGGTGCCTAGGGCAAAGGCTATGCTCGATGCACACACCCTCTGCGTGTAACGAACTACTTCACATCTCCCATTGATGCCCATCAGTAACACCCTCCCGCTCCGCCTCTCACCACTGGAGACCGGCAGGTACAACACAATCTCCACTACAGTCTTCAGTGGTTGAGTCTGGGTCGGTACCACCCAACCCTGGCTCTGTCCGTGACACAGAGAACCTGTCCAGACCACCCCCCCCACTCCCCACCGACAGGCTGGACATCCCCATAGATTATAGGTCAGACCTCAGCATTAGCCACACCCTCTGCACGTTCCAACTTCAACCGAGACCTCCACCATCTCAGATGTCTGAAAACAGGCTTCATTATCTCAGGATGTCTCAGTAACATAGATGCTCCTTCACCCCAGTCAGCTATAGTCAGGGATCGTAATGCTCTGCCTCACATCTGCCAGGTCCTCTCACCTCCCTGTAAACCCTTCCAGTCTCTGTAATTCCCTCTGGCCCCTACACCTCTCCCTGTCTCTGTAATCCCCTCTGGCCCCTACACCCCTCCCATCTCTGTAACTCCCTCTGGCCCCTACATCCCTCCCTATCTCTGTAATTCCCTCTGGCCCCTACACCCCTCCCATCTCTGTAATTCCCTCTGGCCCCTACACCTCTCCCTGTCTCTGTAATTCCCTCCGGCCCCTACACCTCTCCCAGTCTCTGTAACTCCCTCTGGTCCCTACACCCCTCCCAGTCTCTGTAATTCCCTCTGGCCCCTACACCCCTCCCATCTCTGTAATTCCCTCTGGCCCCTACACCCCTCCCATCTCTGTAATTCCCTCTGGCCCCTACACCCCTCCCGTCTCTGTAATTCCCTCTGGCCCCTACACCTCTCCCTGTCTCTGTAATTCCCTCCGGCCCCTACACCTCTCCCAGTCTCTGTAACTCCCTCTGGCCCCTACACCCCTCCCAGTCTCTGTAACTCCCTCTGGCCCCTACACCCCTCCCGACTCTGTAATTCCCTCTGGCCCCTACACCCCTCCCATCTCTGTAACCCCCTGTATCCCCTAAGCCCCTCCTGTCTCTGTAACTCCTCTCTGGCCCCTACACCCCTCCCATCTCTGTAACTCCCTCTGGCCCCTACACTCCTCCCGTCTCTGTAATTCCTCTCCGGCCCCTACACCCCTCCCGTCTCTGTAACTCCCTTTGGCCCCTACACCCCTCCCGTCTCTGTAATTCCTCTCCGGCCCCTACACCCCTCCCATCTCTGTAACTCCTCTCTGGCACCCTTGCTCCAAACTGACATTTCTGCTCTCTGGCAATGCTGGCCTTATTCATATAAAAACAATAGCTGTGAACTCTGGAATTAATACCTCTCCCACCCACATTATTTCTCTTTTTTTCTCTTTCTCTCTCTCTCTCTCTCTCTGTCCTATCCTTCGTTCTCAGTGACCAGTGACCAGTCCGTCCCCTCTCAGTGACCACTGTCCAGTCCATCCCTCCCAGTGACCACTGACCAGTCCCTCACTCTCAGTGACCACTGACCAGTCCGTCCATCTGCACAAACCCCAGAGTTGAAGCTCACACTCCTGCACACTTTAGACAAGTCTCCCCTGCCGCCGGGCTGCAAGAACGCATACTGAGTTCTCTGTCTGATGATGCTGTGTATGCCTGTTAACACAATAAAGTCAAGGACGCTTCCTTACACGCTGTAAAGTATCATTTTATTTCTTTATCTTTATGTTATTATTGAGACATGGCACAGGGCGGGCACTTCCGATTCTTTAGACAGCTGTCCAGCAACCCCCGAATTGACCCTCGCCTTATCACAGGGCCAATGAGCAATCAACCTACACCCCCCCCCCACCACCCCACTGACCCAGTACGTCTTTGGATTGTGGGTGAAACCAGAGCACCCGGAGGAAACCCTCACAGTCAGCTGCGGGAATCGATCCCGGGTCACTGGTACCGTCAATCATCGTGCTAACCACTACACTACTGTGCGATGGTAATTGAGGAGAGGGTGGAGGGGGTAGGGGTAGGGAGGGGACGAAGAGATGGGGTGGGGATGAGGGGGAGATGATTGGGAAAGGGGCAGGGAGAGGGTGGAGGGGAGGAGGGCAGAGTGGAGAAAGATGGGGGAGGAGGGAGGGGAGTGGAGGAGGAAAGAGGGGGTTATGGGAGGGGAGGGGAGGGATGGGGAGCAGAGTGTAGGAGAGGAGAGGGAGACCGGGAGAGAAGATGGGAGGATAGAGGGAGGGTAGGGCTGCAGATGGAGGGGGGAGGGGTTGGAGAATGGGGAGGGGAGGAGTGAAGGGAGTGGAGCAGAGGGGGAAAAGGGAGGGAATGGGGAGGGAGGAGATGAAGAAGGGATGGGAGGGGAGGAGGGTGGAGGGAGGGAGGGGAGGGGACGACGGTGTAGGGGTGGAGGTGAGGAAGGGAGGACGAGCAGGAGAGAAGGAAAGATGGGAGGGGGAGGCAAAGGAGAGCTAGAGGACGGGGTGGAGAGGTGAGGGGAGAAAGGGGGAGGAGGGTGAAGGGGAGAAAGGGGGAGGAGGGTGAAGGGAAGGAAGGGGAAGAGAGGAGAGGAGTGGGCGGGAGAAAAGGAAGGATGGAGGGGAAGAAGGAGGAAGGGAAGGAGAGTGGAAGATGGAGGAGGGGAGGGGAGGATGGGGCAGGAGGAGGACAGAGGAGCGGGTGGGAGAAAAGGAAGGATAGAGGGGAAGAAGGAGTGCGGAGCGGAAGGAGGAGAAGGGGAAGAGGGGAGGTGGAGAAGGTGGAAGAGGAGGGGGAGGTATAGGATGGGGAAGGGGAGGGGGAGGAGTAGGAGAGGGAAGGTGTAGAAGGGGGAAGGGGAGGGTAGGAGGGAGTAGTGAAGGTGGAGGAGGGGGAGGGGAGGTGGAAGAAGGGGAGGGAGGTGAAGAAAGGAGGAGGGAACGTGAAGGAAGGAGGGAGGTGGAGGAAGGGGAGGGGGAGGTGGAGGAGAGGAGAGGGAGGTGAAGGAGGGGTTGGAGGAAGGGGAGGGGTGGCGGAGTGGAGGGGAAGGGGCAGGTGACGGAGTGGAAGGTGGAGAAGGAGGGTGATGATGAGTAGAGGGGAAGAGGAGGAGCAGGAGGCGGTGAGTTGAGGGGAGGGTATGATGAGAATGACAGGGGAGGAGAGGTCGGGGAGAAAGGAGGAGCGGAGAAGGAGGGTGAGGAGTGAGGAGGAGGGAGGCTGGGGAAGGGATGTGGAGAACAGGTGAGAGGAGAAAGAGGAGGGGGCGGGTGGTTGGGGGATGGGAGGGTGGAGGGAGGGGTGTGTTGGAGGGAGCAGCAGTGCGTCAGGCCGGTCGTCGCTGACTGCGGCTGCAGAAGCGCCTGGAATCTGAGCCCGGGGGAGCAAAGACCCCTTTCCAGCTGCCCGGCTGCTCGGACCACCTCGGCAGCCGGCGAGAGCAGCAGCCGAACCCGGCGGATCACGGTGAGCCGTGGGAAAGGGGAAGGGGTTCGGGGTTCGAGAGGGGGCGATGAAGGACGGGATGATGCGGGCGGGTTTGAGCTGCGAAAGGGGCTCCGCACGGCCGGGAACCGGCTCGTTCTGCGTGTGTGAGAGAAGGAATAGGCCGAGGTCCCGTGCGTGAGGCTCATATGTGACCGCATTCATATAATGTTTGGATCTGAACCTGTGTGGGTCTCCATCTGCCGACAGGTTTATTAAAACATGCGTGTCCGTGTGCATGCAGACCCGCGCATCCCTGCACTGTCTGTGGGGATCTGCGTTTGTAGCCAATGTGTCCGTGTTTATGTAAGTGTGCACGTGCCCCCCCCCACCCCCGCGTGTGTCAGCGTGTGTGTGTGAACATATGTCTGTGTCTGTGTGAGAAAGAGATCGGCGTCCGCGGGAGCGTCTATATGTCCCCGTACATACATAAACATGTGTGTGTCTTTGTGTCCCCGTACATACATAAACATGTGAACATACATTTGTATGCTTCTGCGCGCTCTCGTGTGCGTGACCGCTAGCGAAGAGAATCTGGGAAAAGCGGGGAGGGGGTGGGAAGAGGGGGAAAAGCGTAGCGGAGTGGAAGAGGGGTGTGGAGGGGGAGAGGGAAAGGGGGAAGAGAGAGCCGGCTAGCTCTGCTGCCAAAAAAAAATGAAATCTAATCCTTAGAACAATGACAAACGAGAAAATCTGCAGATGCTCGAAAAGCGACCAGGTGACATTTAAAGAGGTGATATAGGATCAGAAGTTGTAGAGTTCTTGTGGGTAAATTTAAGAAGCTGAAAGGGTTAAAAAAAAAACCCTGTCGGGAGTTATATAAATTATATACACTGCGAACAATAGCCAGGATGTACGCTACAAACTACAACGGGAGATAGAAAAGGCATGTCAAAAGGACAACGTTATCATGCCCTTGGGGAATTTCAGTAGGCAGGAAGATTTGAAGAGTCAGGTTGCTGCTGGATCTCAAGGAAAGGAATTTGTAGAATTCCTATGAAATGTGTTTATAGAGCAGCTCGTGGTTGAGCCCAGTAGAGGAAAGGCAAATCTGGATTGGATGTTGTCTAATGAACCCAGATTTGATTAGGGAGTTTAAGGTTATGGGAGGAAGAGATCATTCACCCTGCAGTTTGAGAGCAAGAAGCTAAAGTCGTAGGGATCACGATTACAGTGGAGTAAGGGAAATTGCAGAGGCATGAGAGAGTTGGCCAAAGTTGATTGGAAGGGGATGTTAGCTGGGTTGATGGCAAAACAATAATGGCTGGAGTTTCAGGGGGCAATCTGGAAGTTGTATCAGTCTTCACTATGGAAGACTTTAGTAGTATGCCATAAATTCGGGTGTGTTGAGGGCAGTAGGAGGTGCTTGGGAAGCTGACAGGTCTGAAGGTAGATAAGTCACCTGGACCAGATGGACTACACCCCAGGGTTCTGAAAGAAGCAGCTGAAGAGATTGTAGAGGTAGTGATATTTCAAGAATCACCAGATTCTGGAGTGGCTCCAGAGGACTGGAAAAGTGCAAATGTCATTCTTTACGAAGGGAGGAAGGCTGAAGAAAGGAAATTATAGGCCAGTTAGCTTGACTTCAATAGTTGGAGTCCATTATTAAGGGTGAGGTTCAGGGTACTTGGAGGCCTTTGATAAAATGAATCAAAGTGAGCATGGTTTCCATCTTGCCTGACAAATCTGTTAAGTTAAGAAATGATAAGCAGGAGAGTCAGCGGTTGCTGTTTTCTTGGATTTTAAGAAGGTATGTGACAAGGTGCCACACATGAGGCTGCTTAGCAAGATGAGAACCCATGCTATCAACAGGAATGTCTGTTGGCTGACTGGCAGGTGGCAAAGAGCGGGAATAAAGGTTGACTGGTGGTAACCAGTTGTGTTCTGCAGGGGTCAGTGTTGGAACTGCTTCTTTTCTTGTTATGTGTCAATGATTTGGATGACAGAATTGATGGCTTTGTGACCAAGTTTACAGATGATACAAGGATAGTTGAAGGGACAGGTAGTGTTAAAGAAGCAGGATGTCTGCAGAAAGACAGATTGGGAGATGGGCAAAGCTGTGACCGATGAAATATAGTACAGAGAAGCCAGCCAGAGCAATAAAGGTGTTGACTATTTTCTAAACGGGGAGAAATTTCAAAAATCAGAGGTGCAAATAGACTCGGGAGTTCTCATGTAGGATTCCCTGAAGGTTAACCTGCAGGATGAACTGATGGCAGGGAAGGTAAATGCAGGGGTGGCATTCATTTTGAGAGGACTAGAATGTAAACACAAGGATGTATAAGGCATTGATCAGCTCACACTTTGAATATTGTTAGCAGAAAGCATGTGCTGCCACTGGAGATGGTCCAGAGGAGGTTCACCAGAATGATTCCAGGAGTGAAAGGGTTACATGTGAGGATCTGGATCTGTATTCACTGGAGTTTATGAATGAAGGGATCTCATTGAAATCTATTGAATATTGAAAAGCCTAGATACAGCGGATGTGGAGAGGATATTTGCTGTAATGGGGGTGTCTAGACCAGAGGGCGCAGTTTGAGAATGGATGCTGTTCATTTAGAACAGAGGTGAGGAGGAATTTCTTCAGCCAGATGTTGGTGAGTTAGAGAAATTCATTGCCACAGACATCTGTGGAGGCCAAGTCACCGGGTATACTGTGTATTCTGGTTAATTGGGACACATTAGCACCAGTGCATTTTGGCCCAATTGAGCAGCTGCCCCAATTAGCCAAGTTTGAAGGAAATAGGAACATAGAAAGATAGAAAAGCCTACAGCACAATACAGGCTCTTCAGTGCACAACACTGCGCTGAACATGTCCTTCTTTTAGAAATTACCTAGGGCTACCCATAGCCCTCTATGGTTAAAAGGGTGGGAAGAAAAGACAAACTACCATTTAACTGAATAGTAAATTATGCATTTAAATGAAGTACAGAACAGATTAGAACATTATCAGTATTATAAAACTATTAGTTGCTAATAGTTATCAGTGGAGGAATTCATTGTACAACGCCGTGTTCTTTGATTGACTGTAAATGAGCGAAAACAGCACAGATATCTAGTGCAGATAGAAGACTGTCTTCATACGATCCTTTTGACAATTACATCCTACACACCTTCATTTTCAGTGTAACATTCAAGATCATTTTAACTTCTTCATAGGTCCTCACTTG
Organism: Mobula hypostoma; assembly: GCF_963921235.1. Taxonomy (NCBI): domain Eukaryota; kingdom Metazoa; phylum Chordata; class Chondrichthyes; order Myliobatiformes; family Myliobatidae; genus Mobula; species Mobula hypostoma. The sequence goes on along the minus strand of NC_086099.1, from coordinate 115,158,859 downwards.
CTGAAGTAGGGAAATAATTTCATTTTCACTCCTAGCTGTTTCTGCCATCTCCAAGCCTGAATACATACAAAAAATGCTGGTGAACGCAGCATCTATAGGAAAAGGTACAGTCGACATTTCGGGCTGAGACCCTTCGTCAGGATTAACTGAAAGAAGAGGTAGTACGAGATCTTAAACTGGGAGGGGGAGATCCGAAATGATAGGAGAAGACAGGAGGGGAGGGATGGAGCTAAGAGCTGGAAAGTTGATTGGCAAAAGGGATACAAGGCTGGAGAAGGGAGAGGATCATGGGACTTACGCTCTGTCCGCCAGAGAAAGCAGGATCTCCCAGTGGCCACACATTTTAATTCCACATCCCATTCCCATTCTGATATGTCTATCCACAGCCTCCTCTACCGTAAAGATGGAGCCACACTCAGGTTGGAGGAACAACACCTTATATTCCGTCTGGGTAGCCTCCAACCTGATGGCATGAACACTGACTGCTCTAACTTCAGTTAATGCCCCACCTCCCCCTCGTACCCCATCCCTTATTAGAACCATAGAACTATAGAACATTATAGCACAGAAACAGGCCTTTTGGCCCTTCTTGGCTGTGCCAAACTATTTTTCTGCCTAGTCCCGCTGACCTGCATCTGGACCATATCCCTCCATACACCTCTCATCCATTACCTGTCGAAGTTTTTCTTAAATGTTAAAAGTGAGCCCGCATTTACCACTTCATCTGGCAGCTCATTCCACACTCCCACCACTCTCTGTGTGAAGAAGTTCCCCCCTAATGTTTCCTTTAAACTTTTCCCCCTTCACCCTTAAACCATGTCCTCTGTTTTCTTTCTCCTCTAGCCTCAGTGGAAAAAGCCTGCTTGCATTCACTCTATCTATACCCATCATAATTTTATATACCTCTATCAAATCTCCCCTCATTCTTCTACGCTCCAGGGAATAAAGTCCTAACCTATTCAACCTTTCTCTGTAACTGAGTTTCTCAAGCCCCGGCAACATCCTTGTAAAACTTCTCTGCACTCTTTCAACCTTATTAATATCCTTCCTGTAATCTGGTGACCAAAACTGTACACAAAACTCCAAATTCAGCATCACCAATGCCTTATGCAACCTCACCATAACATTCCAACTTTTATACTCAATACTTTGATTTATAAAGGCCAATGTACCAAAAGCTCTCTTTACGACCCTATTTACCTGTAACGCCACTTTTGGGGAATTTTGTATCTGTATTCCCAGATCCCTCTGTTCTACTGCACTCTTCCGTGCCCTACCATTTACCTTGTATGTTCTACCTTGGTTTGTCCTTCCATCTGCCATTTTTTAGCCCATTTTTCCAGCTGGTCCAAATCCCTCTGCAAACTTTAAAAACCTTCCTCACTGTCCACTACAGCTCCAATCCTTGTATCATCAGCAAATTTGCTGATCCAATTTACCACATCCAGATCACTGACATAGATGACAAATAACAATGGACCCAGCACTGATCCCTGTGGCACACCACTAGTCACTGGCCTCCACTCAGAGAAGCAATCCTCCGCTACCACTCTCTGGCTTCTTCCATTGAGCCAATGTCTAATCCAATTTACTACCACCTCTCCATGTATACCTAGCAACTGAATCTTCCTAACTAACCTCCCATGCGGGACCTTGTCAGAGGCCTTACTGAAGTCCATGTAGACAACATCCACTGCCTTCCCTTCATCCACTTTCCTGGTAACCTCCTTGAAAAACTCTAATAGATTGGTTAAACATGACCTTCTATGCTCAAAGCCATGTTGACTCTCCCTAATAAGTCCCTGTCTATCCAAATACTTGTAGATCCTATCTCTCAGTACTCCTTCCAATAATTTACCTACTACCGACATCAAATTTACCGGCCCATAATTTCCTGGATTACTTTTAGAGCCTTTTTTAAACAACAGAACAACATGAGCAATCTTCCAATCCTCCAGCACCTCACCTGTAGATACTGACATTTTAAATATATCTGCCAGGGCCCGTGCAATTTCAACACGAGTCTCAAGGGAATACCCTGTCAGGTCCTGGGGATTTATCTACTCTGATTTGCCTCAAGATAGCAAGCACCTCCTCCACCTCAATCTGTATAGGTTCCATGACCTCACTACTTGTTTGTCTTATTTCCATTGACTCCATGCAAGTTTCCTTAGTAAATACTAACACAAAAACCCATTTAAGATCTCCTCCATTTCTTTTGGTTCCATACATAGCCAGCTACTCTGATCTTCAAGAGGACCAATTTTATCCATTACTATCCTTTTGCTCTTAATATACCTGTAGAGGCTCTTTGGATTATCCTTCACCTTGACTGCCAAAGCAAGCTCATGTCTTCTTTTAGCCCTCCTGATTTCTTTCTTAAGTATTTTTTTGCACTTTTTATATTCCTCAAGCACCTTGTTTGCTTCCTGTTTCCTATACATGTCATACGTCTCTCTCTTCTTCTTTATCAGAGTTCCAATATCCCTTGAGAATCAAGGTTCCTTATTCTTATTCACTTTGCCTTTAATCCTGACAGGAACATACAAACTCTGCACTCTCAAAATTTCTCCTTTGAAGCCCTCCCACTTACCAATCACATCCTTGCCCAATCCACGCTTTTTAGATCCTTTCTCATTTCTTCAAATTTGGCCTTTTTCCAGTTTAGAACCTCAACCCTAGGACCAGATCTATCTTTATCCATGATCAAGTTGAAACTAATGGTGTTATGATCACTGGAACCAAAGTGTTCCCCTACACACACTTCCGTCACCTGTCCTAACTCGCTTCCTAATAGGAGATCTAATACTGCATCCTCTCCAGTTGGTACCTCCATATATTGATTTAGAAAACTTTCCTGAACACATTTTACAAACTCTAACCCGTCTAGACCTTTAACAGTATGGGAATCCCAATCAGCAATCCTACTATCACAACTTTATGTTTCCTGCAGTTGTCTGCTATCTCTCTGCAGATTTGCTCCTCCAATTCTTGCTGACTATTGGGTGGTCTATAATACAACCCCACTAATGTGGTCATACCTTTCCTGTTTCTCAGCTCCACCCATTATTTATTTATCTATTTATTATTTTTTTAATTTTCCCCCCTTTTTTTCTCTCTCTCTTTTTTCTCCTTCTGTCCTTCTCACTATAACTCCATGCCTGCTGTCCATCCTCTGGCTCCCCCCCCCCTTTCTTTCTCCCTAGGGTTCCCATCCCACGATCCTCTCCCTTCTCCAGCGTTGTATCCCTTTTGCCAATCAACTTTCCAGCTCTTAGCTCCATCCCTCCCCCTCCTGTCTTCTAATATCATTTCAGATCTCCTCCTTCCCCTCAGACTTTCAAATGTCTTACTATCCCTTCTTTCAGTTAGTCCTGACGAAGAGTCTCGGCCCGAAACGTCGATTGTATTTTTTCCTAGAGATGCTGCTTGGCCTGCTGCATTCACCAACAATTTTTGGATGTGTTGCTGAATTTCCAGCATCTGCAGATTTCCTCGTGTACCCGAGCCTGAATGCTTGAAACCACAGTGAGCAAAGCAGTTCTGAGTTGTCTTACGGTTTATTTCTCACTGATGATCAGCGACAAAAATCACTGCTCTTTGAACAGAGGGAAAACACAACAGAACTGTTGCTAGTTAGAAACCATTTGGCAAGTGTCCTGTCACAATTAAGTAGAGGTGTCACAAATAAATGAAGGGAAACCGGGCTATTTTTTCAATTAGTTTTCTACTTTAAGAGTTGTTTCGAATAAATGGCAGACCCAATGAACTGATGGCCCAGTTAACTGTAATCCACTGTGTTTAAAGTGAAGGTTGATGAGTTTGTGATAGTAAGGGCAAAGGATACGGGGAGAAGGGAGGAGAGGGATAGTAAGTCAGCCATGTGAAAAGCAGACTTGATGGGCTGAATGGCCAAACTCTGCTCCTTTGACTTACGATCTTATGATCTAATATCATCTTTTACACTCTCAACCCCACCGTTCACTCCCTCACAACCACCCACACCACCATACCATTCACTCACCTCCCCCACCACTCTCATTCACCTCCAATCCCTCTGTTTCTCCTCACTCCCCAACTCCCTCATTCTCTCCACACCCATCCTTTCCACACACTGGTCCTCACTCCCCTTCCTTCATTCAACCACACACTCCTCTGCCTCTATATATCTATATATCCCACTCCTACCTCCCTCCACATCTATTCCTCTACCTCCACCTCCCTCCACATCTATTCCTCCCCTCCACCTTCCTCCACATCTATTCCTCCACCTCCACCTCCCTCCACATCTATTCCTCCCCCTCCCTCCACATCTATTCCTCCCCCCTCCACATCTATTCCTCCCCACCTCCCTCCATGTCTATTCCTCCCCCTCCAATTCCCTCCACATCTATTCCTCCCCCTCCACTTCCCTCCACATCTATTCCTCCTCCTCCATCTCCCTCCACATCTATTCCTCCACCTCCCTCCACATCTATTCCTCCACCTCCACCTCCCTCCACATCTATTCCACCCCTCCAACTCCCTCCACATCTATTCCCCTGCCTCCCTCCACATCCCTCCACATCTATTCCTCTACCTCCACCTCCCTCCACATCTATTCCTCCCCCTCCCTACACATCCCTCCACATCTATTCCTGCACCTCCCCCTCCCTCCACATCAATTCATCCACCTCCCTCCACATCTATTCTTCCCCTCCAACTCCCTCCACATCTATTCCCCTGCCTCCCTCCACATCCCTCCACATCTATTCCTCTACCTCCACCTCCCTCCACATCTATTCTTCGCCCTCCAACTCCCTCCACATCTATTCCCCTGCCTCCCTCCACATCTATTCCTCCACTCCAACTCCCTCCACATCTATTCCACCCCTCCAACTCCCTCCACATCTATTCCCCTGCCTCCCTCCACATCTATTCCTCTCCCTCCAACTCCCACCTTCCTGCTCTGACTGTTGTCTGCTCCTCCTCACTTTTCCCTGTCCCTCACCTTGCTTCTCTCAACCCCTCTCATCACTCACCCTTTCATCCCCTTCCCATCTCTCCCTGTTTCTCACCTCTCTCTGGTCTCTCCCTGTACAATCCACTGTCTCCCACCTCTCACTCTTCTCTCGCCACCTGTCTCCTCTCTCTCATCCGTCTCTCTCTTGCTCTAAGTCCCTTCTTTACATCTTGCTTTCACGTAGACCCTTCACCCCCATCTCTCTCTCCCTCCCTCTCTCCCTCCCAGCTCCTTCACAGACCCTTTACCCCCCCACTCACTCTTTTGTGGGCCACCCCTTCTGTCTCCATCCCCCCCTCGCTTTTCCATGGACCATTCGTCCCCGCCCTTCCTGCTCTCCTGCTGACCCTTGACCCGTCCTTGGTCCTCTTTCTCTGCCTCGCTCCCTCAGCCCTCGGACGATGCCGCGGCCTGCTAGCCCCCTTGGCCGCTGATCCTGCCCACTCTCCCATGGGCCGAGACGGTACTTATTGTGGCCTGGCGGCCTCTCCACCAGCGGCTGGTGGCCGCAGACAGTGCAGGGAGGGCCCGGGTTCCGGCGGGCGTCGCAAGCAGCGTTACGTGGAGAAGGACGGCAAGTGCAACGTGCAACATGGCAACGTGCTGGAGACGTACCGCTACCTGACCGACATCTTCACCACGCTGGTGGACCTGCGCTGGCGAGTCAGCCTGCTGGTCTTCGTGCTGGCCTACACGTTGACCTGGCTCTCGTTCGGCCTCGTCTGGTGGCTGCTTGCTTACTGCCGCGGTGACCTGGAGCACCTGGGCGACAAGGCGTGGACGCCGTGCGTGCACAACCTCAATGGCTTCGTCTCCGCCTTCCTCTTCTCCATCGAAACAGAAACCACTATCGGCTACGGCTTCCGGGTAATCGCCGACTCCTGCCCACAGGGAATCGCCCTGCTCCTTCTCCAGGCCATCCTGGGCTCCATGGTCAACGCCTTTATGGTGGGCTGCATGTTTGTCAAGATCTCGCAGCCCACCAAGCGCGCAGAGACGCTGGTCTTCTCCAATCGGGCGGTGGTGTCCCCACGGGACGGCTGCCTCTGCCTAATGTTCCGGGTGGGAGACCTCCGGCGCTCGCACATCGTCGAGGCCTCCATCCGTGCCAAGCTGATCCGCTCCAAGCAGACCGCCGAAGGCGAGTTCATCCCCCTCGACCAGACCGAAGTGGGCGTCGGCCTGGAGACCGGTGACGACCGGCTCTTCCTCGTCTCCCCGCTCATCATCTGCCACGAGATCGACTGCCTCAGCCCCTTCTGGGAGATGAGCAAGGAGCAGCTGCAGGCCGAGGACTTTGAGATCGTGGTCATCCTGGAGGGAATGGTGGAGGCGACAGGTAGGAGTGAGGGGAGAGGAAGAGGAGATGTAGAGGGGTTCATGGGGAGGAGAGTGAGGGGAGGGGAGGAGGAGATGTAGAGGGGTTTGTGGGGAGGAGAGTGAGGGGAGGGGAGGAGGAGATGTAGAGGGGTTTGTGGGGAGGAGAGTGAGGGGAGGGGAGGAGGGGATGCTGAGGAGATGTGGAGGGTTTGTGGGAAGGAGAGTGAGGGTGGGGATGAGGAGATGTGGAGGGGTTCCGGGGGAGCAGAGTGAGAGAAGGGGAGGAGGAGATGTGAAGGGTTCCTCGGGAGGAGAGTGAGGGGAGGGGAGGAGGAGATGTAGAGGGGTTCGTGGGGAGGAGAGTGAGGTGAGGGGAGGAGGAGATGTGGAGGGTTCATGGGGAGGAGATGTGGAGGGGAGAGGATGAGGAGATGTGGAGGGGTTCGTGGGGAGGAGGGGATGTGGAGGGGTTCCTGGGGAGGAGAGTGAGGGGAGGGGAGGAGGGGATGTGGAGGGGTTTGTGTGGAGGAGATGTGGAGGGTTTGTGGGAAGGAGAGTGGGGGTGGGGATGAGGAGATGTGGAGGGGTTCCTGGGGAGCAGAGTGAGGGAAGGGGAGGATGAGATGTGGAGGGTTCCTCGGGAGGAGAGTGAGGGGAGGGGAGGAGGAGATTTGGAGGGTTCCTGGGGAGGAGGGTGAAGGGAGGGGAGGAGGAGATGTGGAGGATTTCCTGGGGAGGAGGGGGAGGGGAGGAGGATATGTGGAGGGTTCCTGGGGAGGAGGAGATGTGGAGGGTTCCTGGGAAGGAGAGTGAGGGGAGGGGAGGAGGAGATGTGGAGGGGTTCCTGAGGAGGAGAGTGAAGTGGGGGATGGATAGGAAGGAGGGTGTGTTGGTGAAGAGGGAGGAGGGGTTGGTGGAGATGACAGGTAGTGGAGAAGAGGGGAGTGGTACGAGAGCGAGAGGAGGTTGTAGGGGAGAGGAGAGAGGTGTGGTGAAGAGAAGAGAAGGGGGATTGGAGGGAGTAAGGAGTGTGAGAGAGACGGGAGTGGCGAGAGGGAGGGGAGGGGTGAGTGGGAGAAAAAGAGAGGAAAGGGAGGGCAGGAAATCAGGAGGGGAAGTGGGGGGGGGTTGGATGAGGCCACCTCAGCGAGGTAGGGGCAAGAGGTGGGAGTGGTTTGGGAAGGAGGCTTGAGGTGGGAAAAGAGGAGAGGTCCTGGAGGGTCTGTGTTTGGGTCAGAGGACAGCAGTTCCCCACCCCCACATGATGACTGACCCTCTCTTTGTGCTGCAGGGATGACATGCCAGGCGCGGAGTTCGTACCTGTGTGAGGAGGTGTTGTGGGGCCACCGCTTCGCCTCAGTGTTATCGCTGGAGGACGGCCACTACCAGGTGGACTACAGCATGTTCCACCAGACCTTCGAGGTGTCCACCCCCACCTGCAGCGCTCGCGAGCTGGCTGAGCGTCAGGCTGAGGCCGAGGCCCAGCTCTACTGGTCCGTCACTAGGCCCCCTAGGGTGAGGTGCTCCCAGCTGGAGGAGGGAGCTCTCCCTGCGTCCATGACAACCGAGGGCAAGAGGAAGCAGGAGGAGAAGGAAGGGGAAGGGGATGTGATCCAGCAACCCAACGGCAACCTCAACGAGTCTGCCTTGTGACGGGGCCGCAGTCGATCAACTGTGGGAGGCCGATGTCAACAACACTGACAAATTGGTGCGGTGGGAGGGGTGGGTCAGCAGGCCACGGGGGTGGGGGTGGGAGGAGATGGCATGGCGTCATCCGATGGGAATGCAGGACCACCAGGTTTTATCCCAACACTACTCGACGGGGGAGCTTGTCCCACCTCATCCCATTTCATCCCACCTCATCCCACTCACCGGACAAGGGGAGCTTGTCCTACTTCATCCCACCTCATCCCACACTGTCCCACTTTGTCCCACCTCACCAGACAGGGGGAGCTTGTCCCACCTCATCCCACCTCACCGGACGGGGGAGCTTGTCCCATTTCGTTCCATCTCAAGCCGGGAATGGCTGAGAAGGTTAAACTGCAGACATTCTGCAGATGCTGAAAATCTTCAGCAACACACCCAAAATGCCGGAGGAACTCAGCAGGTCAGCACCATCTATGGAGGGGAAATTATGAGGCCAACTCAGGGTAGAGGGGCAACATCTCGTATTTGTTCAGGTTAGCCAACCCGATTGCTCTAACCCAGCATTTTCTCCCCATCCCTCCTCTCTGCTCCACTCCCCATTCTGATTCCCCTGTCACCTCTTCCTCTTACCTGCCCATCACCTCCCTCTGGTTCCCCTCCTCCTTCCTTTTCTTCCGTGGTCCTCTGACCTCCCCTATCAGATTCCTTCTTCTTCAGCTCTTTGCCTTCCACATATCATCTCCCATGAGAGACACAATCCCATGTCTCTCAGATCCCACCACCAGCTCTTGGGTCCTTGGAGACTCCATCTTCCTCTCACCCCACCATCCCTGAACACGCCAAACCTCCCTTCCCCTCAGACACCACCAACCCCCTTCCCCCTCCGATCCCAGCTCTCATCCGTGCTGGGTTTTCACAATTCCCTCTGACCTTCTTCTCTCTGAAGCAGAAGGTTCTGTCCTCAATAAGGGCTTCACCTTTGTCCCGCTGTGACCACACCTCAGTGAATTCTGCTCCCGCCATGATAGTGAGGTTGTCTTCCATCGCCTCCAACTCCAAGCCTATGTCTTTAGCAAGGAATCCCCATCTCACAACATTGACCCCTTCTCCACTCTTCAACACTCCTCCTCTTCCTGGACACCACACCCTGATCTTCTGCCCATCTGCACTTTTACGTTGCCAACTGCCGACAGGACATTAACCGTCTAGACTTTAATATTCCTCTTTCCTATTCCAACCTCATTCCTTCCAAACGCTCGACTCTCCACTCCCTCCGCGCCAATCCAAACCTCACCATCAAACCCGCAGATAAAGGAGGTGTTTTCATAACCTGGTGTACTGACCTCTACCTTGCTGAGACCCAGCAACAACTCTCAGACACCTCCTCTTACTTACCCCACTAAGGAACACCAGGCCATTGTCGCCCACACCATCACCAACTTTATTGACCCTGGGGATCTCCCATCCACTGCCACCAACCTCATAGTTCCCACACCCTGCACCATTTCTACCTCCTACACAAAATCCGTAAACCTGCTGGGCTTGGTAGACCCACTGTTGTAGCTTGTTCCTGTGCCACTGAACTCATATCGGCATACCTCGACTTTGTTTTATCCCCCTGCAAGTTCAGTCCTTTCCTACCTACATCCATGACACTTCACACGCTCTGGATCTTTTCAATGATTTCAATTTCCCTGGTCCTCATCATCTTATTTCCACTATGGATGTCCAGCCCCTTTCCACCTCCACCCCGCCACCAGGAAGGCCTCAAAGCTCTTCGTTTTTTTCTGGACACCACACCTAACCAACTCCCTTCCACCATCAGTCTCCTCCACCTGGCAGAATGTGTCCTCATTCTAATTAGTTTCCTTTGGCTTCTGTCACTTCCTTCAAACAAAAGGGGTAGCAATGGACACTTGCACGGGTCCCAGCTGTGGCTCTCTGTTTGTCGGCGACGTGGAACAGTCTACACTGGTGACTGTCCCGCACTTTTCCTACACTACATCAATGACTGCATTGTTGCTGCTTCCTGCACCTGTGCTGAACTTGTCGACTTCATCCACTTTGCCTCCAACTTCTACCCTGCCTTCAAATTCACCTGGTGCCGTTCCGACATCTCCCTTCCCTTTCTCGATCTCACTGTCACCACCTCCGGAGACAGATTAGACACTGATGTCTATTCGAAACCCACGGACTCTCACAGATACCTGGAGTACACCTAGTCCTACCCTGCTACTTGTAAAAGTGCCATGCCCTTCTCTCAATTCCTCCAACTCTGCCACATCTGCTCTCAGGGTGGGGCTTTTCGTTTTAGAATGAAGGAGGTGGACTCCTTTTTCAACGAAAGGGGCTTCCCTTCCTCCACCATCAATGCTGCCCCCAACCGCATCTCTTCCATTTCAGTACATCTGCTCTTACCCCATCCTCCCGCCACTCTAGCAGGAATAGGATTTCTCTTGTCCTCACCTTCCTCCCGCCAGCCTCGTGAATAAGTCTCCATGTCCAGACAAGATATTCCCTAGGACCTTGAGGGAAGTTAGTGTGGAAATAGCAGGGGCACTGACAGAAATATTCCAAATGTCATTAGAAACGGGGATGGTGCCGGAGGATTGGCATATTGCTCATGTGGTTCCATTGTTTAAAAAGGGTTCTAAGAGTACACCTGGCAATTATCGTCCTGTGAGTTTGACGTCAGTGGTGGGTAAATTGATGGGAAGTATTCTTACAGATAGTATAGACATCTGTATATCATCTGGATAGACAGGGTCTGATTAGGAACAGTCAACATGGATTTGTGCATGGCAGGTCATGTTTGACAAATCTTATTGAATTTTTTGAAGAGGTTACTAGGAAAGTTGACGAGGGTAAAGCGGTGGATGTTGTCTATATGGACTTCAGTAAGGCCTTTGACAAGGTTCCACATGGAAGGTTAGTTAGGAAGGTTCAATCGTTAGGCATTAATATCGAAGTAGTAAAATGGATTCAACAGTGGCTAGATAGGAGATGCCAGAGAGTAGTGGTGGATAACTGTGTGTCAGATTGGAGGACGGTGTGTAGCTGTGTGCCTCAGGGATCTGTACTGGGTCCAATGTTGTTTGTCATATATACAAACGTATTAATGATCTGGATGATGGGGTGGTAAATTGGATTAGTAAGTATGCAGATGATACTAAGATAGGTGGTGTTGTGGATAATGAAGTAGGTTTTCAAAACTTGCAGAGAGATTTAGGCCAGTTAGAAGAGTGGGCTGAAAGATGGCAGATGGAGTTTAATGCTGAAAAATGTGAGGTGCTACATTTTGGTAGGACTAATCAAAATAAGACATACATGGTAAATGGTAGGGCATTGAAGAATGCTGTAGAACAGAAAGATCTAGGAATAATGGTGCATAGTTCCTTGAAGATGGAATCTCATGTGGATAGGGTGTTGAAGGAAGCTTTTGGTATGCTGGCCTTTATTAATCAGAGCATTGAGTATAGGAGTTGGGATGTAATGTTGAAATTGTATAAGGCATTGGTAAGGCCAACTCTGGAGTATTGTGTACAGTTCTGGTCACCGAATTATAGGAAAGATGTCAATAAAATTGAAAGAGTACAGAGGAGGTTTACTAAAATGTTGCCTGGGTTTCATCTCCTAAGTTACAAAGAAAGGTTGAACAAGTTAGGTCTTTATTCTTTGGAGAGTAGAAGGTTGAGGGGGGACTTGATAGAGGTGTTTAAAATTATGAGGGGGATGATAGAGTTGACGTAGATAAGCTTTTTCCATTGAGAATTGGGGAGATTCAAACAAGAAGACATGAGTTGAGAGTTAAAGGGCAAAAGTTTAGGGGTAACATGAGGGGGAACTTCTTTATTCAGTGAGTGGTAGCTGTGTGGAATGAGCTTCTAGCAGAAGTGGTTGAGGCAGGTTCGATGTTGTCACTTAAAGTTAAATTGGATAGATATATGGACAGGAAAGGAATGGAGGGTTATGAGCAAGGTGCAGGTTGGTGGGACTAGGTGAGAGTAAGAGTTTGGCACAGACTACAAGGGCCGAGATGGCCTGTTTCCTTGTTGTAATTGTTATATGGTTATATGGTTACAATTCTCCGTAACTTCCGCCATCTCCAGCGGGATCCTATCACCAAGTATATCTTTCACTTCTCCCCACTTTCTGCTTCCTAATCAACTTCCTTGTCTATTCGTTCCCCCCCCCGCCCCCCACTGATCTCCCTCCTGGCACTTATCCTTGCAAACGGAACAAGTGCTACACCTGCCCCTACACCTCCTCCCTCACTACCATTCAGACACCCAAACAGACCTTCTAGGTGAGATGACACTTCACCTGTGAGTCTGTTGGGGTTACTTACTATGTCTGGTGCTCCCGCTATGGCCTCCTATCAGTCAGACCCGCCGTAGATTGGGAGACCGCCTTGCCAAGCACCTACGCTCTGTCCGCCAGTAAAAATGGGATCTCCCAGTGGCGACCCATTTTAATTCCAGTTCCCATTCCCAATCCAACATCTCATCCCAAGGCCTCCTCGACTGTCGCCATAAAGCCACACTCAGATTGGAGACACAACACCTGATGACAAGAACGTTGATTTCTTTAACTTCCGATTATGACCCCACTTCACCATTCCCCATCCCCATTTTCCTCTCTCACCTTATCTCCTTACCTGCCCATCACCCTCCTCTGGCGCTCCCCCCCCCTTTTTTCTTTCTCGCGTGGCCTTCTGTCATCTCCTGTCAGACTCTCCCTTCCCTGGCCCGTTATCTCTTTCACCAGTCAACTTCCCAGCTCTTTACTTCACCATCACCCCCACACCCCTCCTCAGTTTCACCTGTCACCTTGTGTTTTATTCCTCCCCTCCACCCACCTTACTCTGACACCCCAGCTTTTTTTCTCCAGTCCTGCTCTGCCCAATCTGCTGAGTTCCTCCAGCATTGTGTGTATTGTTCGGACTTCCAGCAGCTACAGATTTTCTCTTGTTTGTGACTGGTCCACCTATTAGCTCCCAGCTTCACAATTCATCCCTCCTCCCCCACCTTCACCCATCGCTTGCCAGTTTGTGCTTCTCTATTCTTCTGTCTGCTGACCCCTTCCCTTCTGCCCCTGATGGAGGGCCTCAGTCTGGAACATATTCCCCTCCATAGATGCTGCCGAGTTGCTCCAGTATTTTGAGAAGGCTGTTCAGCCAGAAGGGCGATCCCATAAGAAAGTCAGAGGCTGGGTGGGGAAAATGAGAGGGGGTTATGTTGCAGGGAAGTTGGCTACAAGAGGGATCTTTCTGGGAGAAAGGGGTGATTAGCCAGGATAGGATGCTCAGGGCAGTGGAGGTGATATGTAGGGGCCCAACGCATCACTAGCACCAGCCTACCCACCATCGAGGACATATATACAGAAAGGTGCTGGAAAAAGGCCAGTAATATCATGAAGGATCCCATCCACGCTGCTTTGTCCCACCCCCCTCAGGGAGGAGGCTACGTAGCATCCACACCGGGCCCACCAGACTCAAAAACAGTTACTTTCCCCAGGCAGTAAGGCTGATCAATACTTCCACCCACTGATCTGCCCCTCCTAGTCATAGTCATGGTCATACTTTATTGATCCCGGGGGAAATTGGTTTTCATTACAGTTGCACCATAAATAATAAATAGTAATAGAACCAAAAATAGTTAAATAGTAATATGTAAATTATGCCAGTAAATTATGAAATAAGTCCAGGACCAGCCTATTGGCTCATGGTGTCTGACCCTCCAAGGGAGGAGTTGTAAAGTTTGATGGTCACAGGCAGGAATGACTTCCTATGACGCTCAGTGCTGCATCTTGGTGGAATACCCCCCCGTCCAGCACTACTGTATCATTTCCTGTCAGAGTCACCTTATGTACAGACACTCCTGTGTCTAGCGTCACTGTCTGGACATACAATCACTCTCTCTATATCAGCTATCCTATGTATTTATATTTATCCTGTTTTTATTATTGTGTTCTTTATCTTGTGTTTTTGTTTTGTGCTCCATGGGATCTGGAGTAACAATGATTTCAGCCTCCTTTACACCTGTGTACTGGAAATGACCTAAACAATCCTGAATGCGGGGAGCCCCCACTTCAGTGCAAGGGGAATGGTAAGGTGATGTGTTGGTGGATCAACAGGTTGGGACCGTCAGGAGCAGGTGGTCACTCACAGATAGCCAGCTGGCCCTCAGTTCAGCACAGGAGGCATTCAGAGTCCGTCGAGACTGCTTAACCGGACGGAAAGCACGCACACACTGACTCCTCAAACACAGTTCATTTTGCTTGTGCATGGACCCAGTCACCACACTGTTCCGAAGTCTGAACAGGAAAATCAACAAGCAATTCCAGAGTGGGGCTGTGTCTGTTTGAATTTCACCTATCACAATCAATAGAAACCACTGGTGATCTTTGAAATTAGTAAAATATTGTTCCTTAGATGTTGGTGTGTTTTCATCCTTTTGTTATATTCCTATTTCGCCTGTCTCTGGCGCCCCCTACAGTGTAAAGGGGCATACTGTCCATCGAAAACCTTTATTGAAAAGGTCTCACTTTTAACCCTTGCCTTAACACAACTCCCACGGATCGCTGGCCTACAAGAGTTGCTGATGGCAAGCTCTTGCCCTGGCTCGGGCGGTTGCCCAGTATCTAGGGACATGGGCACTGTGCCAGTCCTGTGACTGCTGGAGTTCAGTTACCTAAATCCAGCCGGGCCTTGTTTGGGATAGTCAGCCTGGCTCCTCCAGAGCTGGGGCCTTGTCAGCAGAAGATGCTGAGCTTCCGTCAGCCACCGGGAATGAAGATGACATTGGTGATAGCCCAGGGTCTGAGATGGGACAATGGGAAGATGCAAGCACTTGGTCAGTTGTCTGGATACGTCCCGCTTGGCCAAAGGCACCTTGGGTTCAATTTGGCCCCACTCCTACGCACAACATCCCCCAGCAGTGAGCCCTACCTTTCTACTATGCTGTGTCACTGTAAAGAAGATGTTTCGCAATAAATCCACAAGCAAAAACAAGTGTGCTGGTACTTGGGGAATGAAATTGTTGGGGAGGGAGAAGGATAAAAGGGTAAAGGATGAAGAGGAGTCGAGGAGAAAGAGGGAAGGGAAATGCTAGTGACGATAGTGGCTGAGGAGAGGGGCAGAGGGAGAGCTGGGATAGGTGAAGCAGACTAGAGTATGAGAGATGGAGGGTAGGGAAGAGTGAGCAGTGGAGGGAGAAGAGGATGGGGAGGGTAGATTAAGGGAGATGGAAGGGATGCAATGGAGAAATTGAGGAGGGATGGAGGGGAGGGAGGAAGAAGAGGGTTAGAGCAGCAAAGCAGAGGATGGAGGCAGAATGCAGGGGATTGGATGGAGAGAGAGGGATGGGGGAACTGTTGGACTCACAGAGGAATGGAAGGGGATTGGTTGGATGGGAGGGATCTGTTGGACTCACAAAGGAACTGAGTGGGATTGGATGGAGAGAGAGATGGATGGGAGGTGAACTATTGGACTCACAGAGGAATGGGATTAGATGGAGAGACGGATGGGAAATTGTTGGACTCAGAGGAATGCAGTGGGATTAGATGGAGAGAGGGATGGGGAAATTAGGACTCACAGAGGAATGGAGTGGGATTGTTTGGACAGGGATGGGGGAACTAAGACTCAGAGGAATGGAGTGGAATTGTTTGGAGAGAAAGATGGGAGAACTGTTGGACTCAGAGGAATGGAGTGGGATTGGATAGAGAGAGGGATGGGGAACAGATGGACTGACAGAGCAATAGAGTGGAATTGGATGAAGAGAGAGGGATGGGGAGCTGTTGGACACACAGAGACATGAAGTGGGATTGGTTGGATAGAGAGGAATGGGAGAACCTTTGGACTCTGTCAGGGGAATGGAGAGGGATGGGGAACTCAGGAATGGAGTGGGATTCGTTGGAGAGTAAAGTAAGGGGGTCTGTTGGACTAACGAAGGAATGGAGTGGGATTGGATGGAGACAGAGGGGTAGGGGTACTGTTGGACCGTCAGAGAAATTGAGTAGGATTGGGTGGATAGAGAGAGGGATGGGAGAATCTGTTGTACTCACAGAGGAATGGAGAGGGATTGGATGGAGAGAGAGAGATGGGGGAAATGTTGGACACACAGAGCAACTGAGTGAGTTTGGATGGAAGGTGAACTTTTGGACTCACAGAGGAATGGAATGGGATTGTATGCAGAGTCGGATGGGAAATTGTTGATCTCAGAGGAATGCAGTGGGTTTGGATGGAGAGAGAGGGATGGGAAGATCTGTAGGAATCACAGAGGAATGGAGAGAGTGGTGGGGGAACTGTTGGACTCACAGAGGAATGGAGAGAGGGATCGAGGAACTGTTGGACTCTGAGGAATGGAGAGTCGATTGGGTGGAGAGAGCAGGTTGGGAAGACTGTTAGACTCACAGAGGAATGGTGGAGGATTTGATGACGAGAGGGGAATGGGAGGCTGTTGTACTCATAGTGGAAAGGAGTGGGATTTAGTGAGAGTGATGGATGTGGGAACTGTTGGACGTGCTCAGAGGAATGGAGAGGGATTGGTTTGACAGAGAGGATTGGTGGAACGTTTGGACTCAGAGGGATGGAGTGGGATTACATGGAGAGAGAGGGATGGAGGAACTGTGGGAGTGACAGAGTAATGGAGTAGGATTGGATGGACAGAGAAGGATGGGGGAACTGTTGGATTCACAGAGGAATGGAGTGGGATTGGTTGGAGAGAGGCATGTGGGAACTGTTGGACTCAGAGGAATGGCGTGGAATTGGTGGGAGAGAGAGATGGTGGGTACAGTTGGATTCAGAGGAATGAAGAGGGATTGGTTTGAGAGAGGAATGGTGGAACTTTTGGACACACAGAGAGATGGAATGAGTTTAGTTGGAGAGAGAGGGATGGTGGAACTGTGGGAGTGACAGGAATGGAGTGGGATTTAATGGAGAGAGAAGGATGGGGGAACTGTTGGACTCAGTCAGAGGAATGGAGTGGGTTTTGATGCAGACACAGAGATGGGGTATCTGTTGCACAGAGGAATGGAGTGGGTTTTGATGTAGACACAGAGATGGGGTATCTGTTGCACAGAGGAATGGAGTGGGTTTTGATGTAGACACAGAGATGGGGTATCTGTTGCACAGAGGAATGGAGTGGGTTTTGATGTAGACACAGAGATGGGGTATCTGTTGCACAGAGGAATGGAGTGGGTTTTGATGTAGACACAGAGATGGGGTATCTGTTGCACAGAGGAACAGCATGGGATTGGATAGAGAGTGAGCGGTATGGGGAACTTTAGGACTCAAAGAGGAATGGACAGGGATTGTATGGAGACAGAGGGATGGGAGGATTTGTTGTACTCACAGAGGAATGGGGTAAGATAGGATGGAGAGAGAGATTTTGGGGAACTGTTGGACTCACTCAGAGCAATGGAGGGCGAGGGATGGAGAACTGTGGACTCACAGAGGAATGGAGTGGGATTGGATGGAGAGAGAGGGATGGGGGAACTGTAGGACTCAGTCAGAGGAATGGAGTGGGATTAGTTGGGGAGAGAGGGATGGAGGAACCATTGGACTCACACAGGAATGGAGTGTGATTGGATGGAGAGAGGGGGATGGGGGTAATGTTGGACTCACAGGGAAATGGAGAGAGACGGATAGGAGAACTGTTTGATTCAGTCAGAGGAATGGAGTGGAATTGGTTGGAGAGAGGCATGTGAGAACTGTTGGACAGAGGAATGGAGTGGGATTGGTGGGAGAGAGAGGGACGGTGGGTACAGTTGGACTCACTCAGAGGAATGAAGAGGGATTGGTTTGAGAGAGGAATGGTGGAACTTTTGGACACACAGAGGGATGGAGTGGGTTTAGTTGGAGAGAGAGGGATGGTGGAACTGCTGGATTCAGTCAGAGGAATGGAGTGGGATTTGATGTAGACACAGAGATGGGGTATGTGTTGGACTCAGTTAGAGGGATGGAGTGGGATTGGATGGAGAGAGGGGATGGGGGAACTTTAGTACTCAAAGAGGAATGGACAGGGATTGTATGAAGAGAGAGAGGGATGGGAGATTTGTTGTACTCACAGAGGAATGGGGTGGGCTAGGATGGAGAGAGGTTTTGGACAACTGTTGGACTCACTCAGAGCAATGGAGTGGCATTGGATGGAGGACGAGGGATGGGGAACTGTTGGACTCACAGAGGAATGGGATGGGATTGGATGCAGAAACGGATGGGAAATTGTTGGACAGAGGAAGGCAGTGGGATTGGATGGAGAGAGAGGGATGGGGGAATTGTTGGACTCACAGAGGAATGGAGTGAGATTGGATGGAGAGAGGGAGTTGGGAAGACTGTTAGAATCATAGAGGAACGGTGGGGGATTTGATGGAAAGAGGGGAATGGGGGACTGTTGTACTCACAGTGGAATGGAGTGGGATTCGGTGGAAAGTAACGGATGGGGGAACTGTTGGACTCAGTCAGAGGAATGGAGTGGGATTGATGGGAGAGAGGGGGATGGTGGGTACAGTTGGACGCACTCAGAGGAATGGAGAGGGATTGGTTTAAGAGAGAGGATTGGCGGAACTTTTAGACTCAGAGGGATGGAGTGGGATTAGTTGGAGAGGGATGGTGGAACTTTGGGAGTGACAGAGTAATGGAGTGGGTTTGGATGGAGAGAGACGGATGGGAGAACTGTTGGACTCAGTTAGAGGAATGGAGTGCGAATGAGTGGGGAGAGGTGGATGTGGGACCTGTTGGACTCAGAGAAGAATGGGGTGGTATTGGATGGAGCGAGAGGGATGGAGGAACTTTTGGACTCAGAGGAATGGAGTGGGATTGGATGGAGGGAGAGGGCTGGGGGAACTGTAGGACTCAAAGAGGAATGGACAGGGATTGTATGGCGAGAGAGAAGGATGGGAGGATCTGTTGGACTCAGAGGAATGGGGTGGGATAGGATGGGGAGAGAGGTTTCGGGGAACTTTTGGACTCACAGGGGAATGGATGGAGGGAGAGGGTAGGGGAACTGTAGGACTCACAGAGGAATGGAGTGGGATTGTTTGGAGTGAAAGAGATGGGAGAACTGTTGGACTCACACAGGAATGGAGTGGGATTAGATGGAGAGAGGGGGATGTTTGACTCACTGGGAAATGGAGAGAGACGGATGGGTGAACTGCTTGATTCAGTCAAAGGAAAGGAGTGGGATTGGTTGGAGAGAGGTATGTGGGAACTGTTGGACTCAGAGGAATGGAGTGCGATTGGATGGAGAGAGAGAGTTGGGGGATCTGTTGGACTCAGAGGAATGGAGTGCGATTGGATGGAGAGAGGGAGTTGGGAAGACTGTTAGACTCACGGAGGAATGGGGTGGGATTGGATGGAAAGAGGGGAATCGAGGGACTGTTGTAATCACAGTGGAATGGAGTGGATTCGGTGGAGAGTGACGGATGGTTTAACTGTTGGATTCAGTCAGAGGAATGGAGAGGGATTGGTTTGAGAGAGAGGAATGGCGGAACTTTTGGACTCAGAGGGATGGAGTGGGATTAGTTGGAGAGAGTGATGGTGCAACTGTGGGAGTGACAGTAATGGAGTGGGATTGGATGGAGAGAGAAGGATGGGGGAACTGTGGACTCAGAGAGGAATGGAATGGGTTTGGATGGAGAGAGATGGATGGGAGAACTGTTGGACTCAGTTAGAGGAATGGAGTGGCATTGGATGGAGGGTGAGGGATGGAAAACTGTTGGACTCACAGAGGAATGGATTGGGATTGGATGGAGAGAGAGGAATAGTGAGAGGGACGGGGGAACAGGTGGACTCACAGAGGAATGGAGTGGGATTGAATGAAGAGAGAGGGATGGGGAACTACTGGACACACAAAGACATGAAGTGGGATTGGCTGGATAGAGAGGAATGGGAGAGCCGTTGGACTCAGTCAGGGGAATGGAGTGGGATTGGATGGAGGAAGAGGGATGTGGGACCTTTTGGACTCAGAGAGGAATGGGGTTCTGCTGGATGGACAGAGACAGATGGGGGGCTGATCGATTCACAGAAGAATGATGTGGGATTGGATGGAGAGAGAGGGATGGAGGAACTTTTGGACTCAGAGGAATACAGTTGGATTGGATAGAGGAGAGGGATGGGGTAACAGTTGAACTCAGTTAGAGGAATGGAGTGAGATTGGATGGAGAGAGAGGGATGGGGAACTGTAGGACTCAAAGAGGAATGCACAGGGATTGTATGGAGAGAGAGAGAGGGATGGTGAGAAGGATGGGGAAACAGTTGGAGTCACAGAGGAATGGATTGGGATTGGCTGAAGAGAGAGAGATGGGGAGCTGTTGACCTCAGAGAGGAATGGATTGGCATTGGATGGAGAGAGAGGGATGTGAGAGCTGTTTGACTGAGAGGAATGGAGTGGGATTGGCTGGAGAGAGAGTGATGGTGACAGGGATGACAGAACAATTGGGACTCAGGAATGGAGCTTGATTGGATGGAGAGAGAGTGACAGGGGAACGTTTGGAGACAGAGACATGAAGTGGGATTGGTTGGATAGAGAGGAATTGGAGAACTGTTGGACTTAGTCAGGGGAATGGAGTGGGATGGGATGTAGGGAGAGCGATGGGGTAACTGTTGGACTCATAGGAATGGAGTGGGATTGGTTGGAGAGAGGGGGATAGGATAGATGTTGGACTCACAGAGGAATGGAATGGGATTTGATGGAGAGAGAGGGATGGCGGAAACTGTTGTACTAACAGAGGAATGGAGTGGAATTGAATTGAGAAAGAGGAATGGGAGAGCTGTTGGAATCACATAGGAATGGAATGGGATTGGATGGAGACAGAGGGGCGAGGGAACTGTTGGACATTCAGAGAATTGGAGTAGGATTGGGTGGATAGAGAGAGGGAATGGAAGATATGTTGAACTCAGAGAGGAATGGAGTAAGAGTGGATGGAAAGAGAGAGGAATGGGAGAACTGTTGGACTCAGAGGAATGGTATAGAATTGAAAAGGGAGATAGAGGGATGAGAGGACCTGTTAGAATCACAGAGGAATGGAGAGGGATCGGATGGAGAGCGAGGGATGGGGGAAATGTTGGACTCACAGAGCATCTGAGTGGGATTGGATGGAGAGACAGATGGATGGGAGGTGAACTTTTGGACTCACAGAGTAATGGAGTGGGATTGGATGGGCGGTGATCTATTGGACTCAGAGGAATGGAATGAGATTGGATGGAGAGATAGATGGGAAATTGTCTCAGGCATTCAGTGGGATTGGATGGAGCGCGAGGTTTGAGGGAATGGTAGGACTCACAGAGGAATGTTGTGGGATCATTTGGAGAGAGAGGGGTGGGGGGAACTGTAGGGCTCACAGAGGAATGGAGTGGGATTGTTCAGAAAGAGGTGGGAGAACTATTGGACTCAGTCAGAGGAATGGAGTAGGATTCAATGGAGAGAGGGATGGAGGAAACGTTGGACCCACACAGAAATGGAGTGGAATTGGATGGGGGGAGGGGAATGTGGGGAATGTTGGTCTCACAGGGAAATGGAGAGAGGCGGATGGGTGAATTGTTTGACTCAGTCAGAGGAATGGAGTTGGATTGGATGGAGGGACAGGCATGTGGGAACTGTTGGACTCAGGAATGGAGTGCGACTGGATGGAGAGAGGGGGTTGGGAAGACTATTAGACTCACAGAGGAATGGAGTGGAATTGGATGGAAAGAGGGGTATGGGGAATGTTGGACTCACAGTGGAATGGAGTGGGACTCGGTGGAGAGTGATGGATGGGGTAATTGTTGGACTCAGTCAGTGGAATGGTGTGGGATTGGTGAAAGAGTGAGGGATGGTGGGTACAGTTGGAATCACTCAAAGGAATTGAGAGGGATTGGATTGAGAGAGCGGGATGGGGGAACTGTTGGACTCAGAGGAATGGAGTGGGATTGGATGGAGAGAGAGAAGGATGGGTGAACTGTTCGATTCATTCAGAGGAATGGAGTGGGATTGGTTGGAGAGAGGCATGTGGGAACTGTTGGACTCAGAGGAATGGAGTGGAATTGGTGGGAGAGAGAGGGATGGTGGGTACAGTTGGACTCAATCAGAGGAATGGCGAGGGATTGGTTTGAGAGAGAGGAATGGCAGAACTTTTGGACTCACAAAGGGATGGAGTGGGATTAGTTGGAGAGAGAGGGATGGTGGAACTGTGGGAGTGACAGTAATGGAATGGGATTAGATGGAGAGAGAAGGATAGGGGAACTGTTGGACTCACAGAGGAATGGAGTGGGATTGAATGAAGAGAGAGTGATTGTGAGAGGGATGGGGGAACAGGTGGACTCACAGAGGAATGGAGTGGAATTTTTCAGAGAGAAAGAGGTGGGAGAACTGTTGGACTCAGTCAGAGGAATAGAGTGGAATTGGATGGAGGGGGTTGGGAAGACTATTAGACTCACAGAGGAATGGAGTTGAATTGGATGGAAAGAGAGGTATTGGGAATGTTGTACTCATAGTGGAATGGAGTGGGATTCGGTGGAGAGTGACGGATGGGGTAATTATTGGACTCAGTCAGAGGAATGGCATGGGATTGGTGGGGGAGTGAGGGATGGTGTGTACAGTTGGAATCACTCAAAGGAATTGAGAGGGATTAATTTAAGAGAGGAATGGCGGAACTTTTGGACTCTGAGGGATGGAGTGGGATTAGTTGGAGAGAGAGGGATGGTGGAACTGTGGGAGTGACAGAGTAATGGAGTGGGATTGGATTGAGAGAGAGGGATGGGGGAACTGTTGGACTCAGAGGAATGGAGTGGGATTGGATGGAGAGAGACGGATGGGTGAACTGTTTGATTCATTCAGAGGAATGGAGTGGGATTGGTTGGACAGAGGCATGTGGGAACTATTGGACTCAGAGGAATGGAGTGGGATTGGTGGGAGAGAGAGGGATGGTGGGCATAGTTGGACTCACAGAGGAATGGAGTGGGATTTGATGCAGACACAGATGGGGTAACTGTTGGACTCAGTTAGAGGAATGGGGTGGGATAGGATGGAGAGAGAGGTTTTGGGGGAATGGTAGGACTCACTCAGGGGAATGGAGTGGCATTAGATGGAGGGAGAGAGATGGGGAACTGTTGGACTCAGAGGAATTTATTGGGATTTGATCGAGATAGAGGGATGGGGAACTGTTGAACACAGTCAGAGGAATGGGGTGGGATTGGATGGAGACAGAGGGATTGTGAGAGGGATGGGGGAACAGTTGGACTCAGAGGAATGGATTGAGTTGGTTGAAGAGAGAGGGATGGGGAACTGTTGGCCTTAGAGAGGAATGCAGTGGGATTGGATGGAGGGACAGGGAAGGGGGAACTGTATGACTCAGAGGAATTGTGTGGAATTGTTTGGGGAGAAAGAGATGGGAGAACTGTTGGACTCAGCCAGGGGAATGGAGTGGGACTGGTGGGAGAGAGAGGGATTTGTGTACAGTTGGACTCATCCAGAGGAATGGAATGGGACTGGTGGGAGAGAGAGGGATGGTGTGTACAGTTGGACTCATTCAGAAGAATGGAGAGGGATTGGTTTGAGAGAGGAATGGTGTGTACAGTTGGACTCACTCAGAGGAATGGAGTGGGACTGGTGGGAGAGAGAGGGATGGTGGGTATAGTTGGACTCACAGAGGAATGGGGTGGGACTGGTGGGAGAGAGAGGAATGGTGTGTACAGTTGGACTCACTCAGAGGAATGGAGAAGGATTGGTTTGAGAGAGGGATGGTGTGTACAGTTAGACTCACAGAGGAATGGAGTGGGACTGGTGGGAGAGAGAGGGATGGTGGGTACAGTTGGACTCATTCAGAGGAATGCAGAGGGATTGGTTTGAGAGAGGAATGGTGTGTACAGTTGGACTCACTGAGAAGAATGGAGAGGGATTGGTTTGAGAGAGGAATGGTGTGTACAGTTGGACTCACTCAGAGGAATGGTGTGTACAGTTGGACTCACTCAGAGGAATGGAGTGGGACTGCTGGGAGAGAGAAGGATGGTGTGTACAGTTGGACTCATTCAGAAGAATGGAGAGGGATTGGTTTGAGAGAGGAATGGAGTGTACAGTTGGACTCACAGAGGAATGGAGTGGGACTGGTGGGAGAGAGAGGGATGGTGGGTACAGTTGGACTCACAGAGGAATGGAGTGGGACTGGTGGGAGAGAGAGGGATGGTGGGTACAGTTGGACTCACAGAGAAATGGAGTGGGACTGGTGGGAGATAGAGGGATGGTGGGTACAGTTGGACTCACAGAGGAATGGAGTGGGACTGGTGGGAGAGAGAGGGATGGTGGGTACAGTTGGACTCACTCAGAAGAATGGAGAGGGATTGGTTTGAGAGAGAGGAATGGCGGAGCTTTTGCACTAACAGAGGGATGGAGTGGGACTGGTGGGAGAGAGAGGGATGGTGGAACTGTGGGAGTGACAGAGTAATGGAGTAGGATTGGAAGGAGAGAGACGGATCGGGGAACTGTTGGACTCAGTCAGAGGAGGGCATGGGATTGGTTGGGGAGAGAGGGATGGGGTACCTGTTGGACTCAGAGGAATGGGGTGGTATTGGAAGGAGAGAGAGAGATGGGGGGCTGATGGATTCACAGAAGAATGGATTGGGAATGGATGGAGAGAGAGGGATGGAGGATCTTTTGGACACAGAGGAATGGAGTTGGATTGGATAGAGAGAGAGGGATGGGGAAACTGTTGGACTCAAAGGACTGGATTGGGATTTGCTGTAGACACAGTGATGGGGTTACTGTTGGACTCAGTTAGAGGAATGGAGTGGGATTTGATGGAGAGAGAGGGATGGGGAACTGCAGGACTCAAAGAGGAATGGACATGGATTGTATGGAGAGAGAGAGGTATGGGAGGATCTGTTGGACTCAGGGGAATGTCGTGGGATAGGACGGAGAGAGAGGTTTGGGGGAACTGTTGGACTCACTTAGAGGAATGAAGGGGCATTGGATGCAGGGAGAGGGATGGGATCTGTTGAACTCGCAGGGGAATGGATTGGGATTGGATCGAGGTAGAGGGATGGGGGAACTGTAGGACTCAGTCAGAGGAATGGGGTGGGATTGCTTGGAGATAAAGCGATGGAAGGGGAACTGTTGGATTCACAGTTAAATGGAGTGGGATTGGATGGAGAGAGGGATGGTGGAACAGTTGGACTCACAGTGGAACATAGAGGCATTGAATGAGAGAGAGGGTTGGGAGAGCTGTTGGACTCACAGAGGAATGGAATGGGATTGTTTGAAGAGAAAAAGATGGGAGAACTGTTGGACTTAGTCAGAGGAATGGCAAGGGATTCTATGGAGAGAGGGATGGTGGAACCATTGGACTCACACAGGAATGGAGTAGGATTGGATGGAGACAGGGTGATGGGGGAATGTGGGACTCACAGGGAAATGGAGAGAGATGGGTGGGTTAACTGTTTGACTCAGTCAGAGGAATATAGTGGGATTGGTTGGAGAGAGAGGCATGTGGGAACTGTTGGACTCACAGAAGAATGGAGTGCGATTGAATGGAGGGAGCGGGTTGAGAAGACTGTTAGACTCACAGAGGAATGGGGTGGGATTAGATGGAAAGAGGGGAACGGGGGCCCGTTGTGCTCACAGTGGAATGGACTGGGATTCGGTAAAAAGTGACGGATGGGGGAACTGTTGGATTCAGTCAGAGGAATGGAGTGGTATTGGTGGGAGAGAGAGGGATGATGGGTAGAGTTGGACTCACTCAGAGGAATGGAGAGGGAATGTTTTGAGAGAGAGGAATGGCGGAACATTTGAACTCAGAGGGAGGGAGTGGGATTAGTTGGAGAGAACGGGATGGTAGAACTGTGGGAGTGACAGAGTAATGGAGAGGGATTGGATGGAGAGAGATTGATGGGGGAACAGTTGGACTCAGAGGAATGGGGTGGTATTGGATGGAGAGAGAGAGAGATGGGGCGCTGATGGATTCCCAGAAGAATTGAGTGGGGTTGGATGGAGAGTCAGGGATGGGGGTCTGTTGGACTAACAGAGGAATGGAAGGGGATTGGAAGGAAAGAGAGGGATGGGGAAAACTGTTGGTCTCACAGAGGAATGCAGTGGCATTGAATGGAGAGAGAAGGATGGGAGAGCTGTTGGACTCAGAGGAATGGAGTGGGATTGGATGGAAAGAGGTGAATGGGGGGACTGTTGTACTCACAGTGGAAATGAGTTGGATTCGGTGGAGAGTGACGGATGGGGAACTGTTGGACTCAGTCAGAGGAATAGTGTGGGATTGGTTAGAGAGAGGGATGATAGGTAGAGTTGGACTCACTCAGAGGAATGGAGAGAGATTGTTTTGAGAGAGAGGAATGGCGCAACTTTTGGACTCAGAGGGATGGTGTGGGATTAGTTGGAGAGAGAGGGATGGTGGAACTGTGGGAGTGACAGAGTAATGGAGTGGGATTGCATGGTGACAGGGATGAGGGGACTGTCGGACTCACAGCGGAATGGAGTGGGATTGGTTGGGGAGAGAGTGATGTGGGACCTGTTGGACTCAGAGGAATGGGTTGGTATTGGCTGGAGAGACAGAGATGGGGGCCTGATGGATTCACAGAAGAATGGAGTGGGATTGGATGCAGAGACAGGGATGGAGCAACTTTTGGACTCTCAGAGGGATGGAGTTGGATTGGATGAAGAGAGAGGGATGGGGAAAATGTTGGACTCAGAGGAATGGAGTGGGATTTGATGTAGACATGGAGATGGGGTAACTGTTAGACTCACTTAGAGGAATGGAGTGGGATTGGATAGAGAGAGAGAGATGGGGGAACTGTAGGACTCAAAGAGGAATGGACAGGGATTGTATGGAGAGAGGGATGGGAGGATCTGTTGGACTCACAGAGGAATGCAGTGTGATTGGTTAGAGAGAGAGAGATGGCAGGAATGTTGGACTTCCATAGGAATGGAGGGGGATTGGAAGTAAAGTGAGGGATGGGGAAACTATTGGAATCAGTCAGAGGAATGGAGTGGGATTGGATGGAGATAATTGGATGGGGGAACTGTTGCACTCAGAGGAATGTAGTCGGTTTGCAAGGAGAGACAGGGATGGGCAATTGTTGGACTCGCATTGCAATCGAGTGGGATTGGATGAAGACAGGGGGTGAGGGAACTGTTGGACAGTCACAGAAATGGAGTATGATTGGGTGGATAGAGAGAGGGATGGGAGGATCCATTGAACTCAGAGAGTAATGGAGCAGGACTGGATAGAAAGAGAGAGCGATGGGGAACTGTTGGACTCACAGAGGAATAGTGTGGAATTGAATGGAGAGATGGAGGGATGGGAGGATCTGCTGGAATCACAGAGGAATGGAGAGGGATTGGATGGAGAGAGAGGGATCGGTGAAATGTTGGACGCACACAGCAACTGAGTGGGATTGGATGGAGAGACAGATGGATGGGAGGTGAACTATTGGACTCAGAGGAATGGAATGGGATTGGATGGAGCGAGAGGGATGGAGGAATGGTAGGACTCACAGAGAAATGGAGTGAGATTGTTTGGAGAGAGGGATGGAGGAACCGTTGGACTCACACATGTACGTAATGGGATTGGATGGAAAGATGGGGGGAATGTTGGACTCATAGGGAAATGGAGAGAGACGGATGGGTGAACTGTTTGACTCAGAGGAATGGAGTGGGATTGGATGGAGAGAGAGGGGTTGGGAAGACTGTGAGACGGAGGAATGGTGTGCGATTGGATGGAAAGAGGGGAATGGGGGGACTGTTGTACTCACAATGGAAAGCAGTTGGGCACGGTGGAGAGTGACAGATGTGGAACTGTTGGACTCAGTCAGAGGAATGGAGTGGGATTGGTGGGAGAGAGAGAGATGATGGGTTGAGTTGTACAAACTCAGAGAAATAGAGAGGGACTGTTTTGAGAGAGAGGAATGGCGGAACTTTTGGAGTCACAGAGGGATGGAGTGGGATTAGTTGGAGAGAGAGGGATTGTGGAACTGTGGAAGTGACAGAGTAATATAGTGGAATTGCATGCAGAAAGAGGGATGGAGCAACTTTTGGACTCAGAGAAAAGGAGTTGGATTGGATGGAGAGAGAGGGATGGGGAAACTATTGGACTCACAGAGAATGGAGTGGGATTTGATGCAGACACTGAGATGGGAAACTGTTGGACAAACAGAGGAATGGAGTGGGATTGGTTGGGGAGCGAGGGACGTGGGACCTGTTGGACTCAGGAATGGGGTGGTATTGGATGGAGAGAGAGAGATGGGGACCTGATAGATTCACAGAAGCATGGAGTGGGATTGAATGCAGAGAGAGGGATGAGACAACTTTTGGACTCACAGAGGAATGGAGTTGGATTGTATGGAGAGAGAGGGATGGGGGAATTGTAGGACTCAAAGAGGAATGGACAGGGTGTGTATGGAAAGAGACAATGATGGGAGGATCTGTTGTACATCCAGAGGAATGGGGTGTGATTCGATGGAGAGAGGGATTGGGGAACTGTTGGACTCAGTCAGTGCAATTGAGAGGCATTAAAAGGAGAGAAAGGGATGAGAAAGGGACTCACATAGGAATGGAGGGTGATTGGAAGGAAAGAACGGGGTGGGGAAACTGTTGGAATCAGTCAGAGGAATGGAGTGGGATTGGATTGAGAGAGAAGGATGGTGAGAGGGAAGGGGAAATTATTGGAATCACAAAGAAATGGATTGGGATTGGATGGAGAGAGAGGGATGTTGGAACTGTTGGACTCACACAAAAATGCAGGGGGATTGGTTGGAGAGAGAGAGAGATGCGGGACTGTTGGACTCAGAGGAATTGAGGGAGATTGGAAGGAAAGAGAGAGGTGGGGGAACTGTGGATATCAGTCAGAGGAATTGAGTGGTATTGGATGGAGAGAGAGAGTGATTCGGGCAACTATTGGACTCACAGAGGAATGGAGTGGGATTGAATGGTGAGAGAGGGATGGGGAAACTGTTGTACTCACAGAGAAATGGAGTTGGATTGGGTGGAGAGTGAGGGATACTGGGAGAGATCCGGGGAACTGTTGGACTCACACAGAAACGGAGTGGGATTGTTTTGAGAGAGAGTGATGGCGGGACTGTTGGACTCACAGAGAAATTGAGTGGGATTGGATGGAGAGAGAGGGATCGGGAAACTTTTTTACTACATTCAGAGAAATGGAGTTGTATTGGATGGTGAGTGAGGGATGGGGGAACTGTTGGACTCAGAGGAATGGAGTTGTATCGGATGGCAAGAGAGGGATGGTGGAGCTGTTGGACTCACAGAGTAATGGAGTGGGATTGGTTGGAGGGAGAGGGAGTTGGGAACTGTTGGACTCACAGAGGAATGGAGTGAGATTGGATGGAGAGTCAGGGATTGATAACTGCTGGACTCAGAGGAATGAAGTGGGATTGGTTGGAGAGAGAGGGATGGGGGGAACTGTAGGACTCCAAAAGGAATGGACTGGGATTTTATGGAGAGAGAGCGGGATGGGAGCATCTGCTGGAATTACAGAGGAATGTAGTGGGATTGGATAGAGAGAGGGGGATGGGAGGACTGTTTGACTCAAAGACGAATGGAGTGGGATTTGATGGAGAGAGAGGGATAGTGGGAGGGATCAGGGGAACTGTTGGACTCACACAGAAACGGAGTGGGATTGGTTTGAGAGAGAGTGATGGCGGAACTGTTGGACTCACGGTGAAATTGAGTGGGATTGGATGGAGAGAGGGATCGGGAAGCTGTTGGACTACATTCAGAGGAATGAAGTACGATTGGTTGGAGAGAGAGGGATGGGGGAACTGTTGGACTCAGAACAATGGAGTTGTATTGGATGGCAAGAGAGGGATGGTGGAGTTGTTGGACTCACAGAGGAATGGAGTGGGATTGTTTAGAGGGAGAGGGATGGGGGAACTGTAGGACTCAAAGGGAATAGACTGGGATTTATGGAGAGAGAGCAGGATGGGAGGATCTGCTGGAATTACAGAGGAATGTGGTGGAATTGGATGGAGAGAGAAGGATTGGGGAACTGTTTGACTCACAGACGAATGGAGTGGGATAGGATAGAAAGAGGGATGTGAGGACTGTTGGACTCAGAGGAATGCAGTGGGAATGATGGAGAGGAACGGCTGGGGGAACGGTTGGACTCAGTCAGAAGATTGGAGTGGGATAGTTTGGAGAGATTGGTATATGAGAACGGTTGATCTCACAGAGGAATGGAGTGGGATTGAATGGAGAGAGAGGGATTGGGAAACTGTTGTACTCAGAGCAATGGAGCGAGATTGGGTGGAGAGAGAGGAAATGGGAGAAATGATGTACTCAAAGAGGAATGGAGTGGGATTGGATGGAGAGAGAGGGATGGGGAACTGTTGGACTCAGGCAGAGGAATGGACTGGCATTAAATGGAGAGAGAGGGATGGGGAAACTTTTGGGCTCACAGAGGAATGGATTGGGATTGGATGGAGAGAGAGGGATAGTGTGAGGGATTGGTGGAACTGTTGGACTCACACAGAAACGGAGTGGGATTGCTTTGACAGAGAGTGATGGTGGAACTGTTGGACTCACAGTGAAATTGAGTGGGATTGGATGGAGAGAGAGGGATCGGGAAACTTTTTACTACATTCAGAGGAATGGAGTTGTATTGGATGGTGAGAGGGGATGGGGAAACTGTTGGACTCAAAGGAATGGAGTTGTATTGGATGGCGAGAGAGGAATGGTGGAGCTGTTGTGGGAGGATTGAAGGGCGCCCATTCAGAACAGAAATGCGAAGAAATTTTTTTAGTCAGAGGGTGGTGAATCTATGGAATTTGTTGCCACGGGCAGCAGTGGAGGCCAAGTCATTGGGTATATTTAAGGCAGAGATTGACAGGTATCTGAGTAGCCAGGGCATCAAAGGTTATGGTGAGAAGGCGGGAGAGTGGGACTAAATAGGAGAATGGATCAGCTCATGATAAAATGGCGGAGCAGACTCGATGGGCCGAATGGCCTACCTCTGCTCCTTTATCTTATGGTCTTATGGTCTTATGGATGGAGAGATAGGGATTAGGAACTGTTGGACTCACAGAGTGGAATTGGATGGAGAGAGAGGGATAGTGGGAGGGATCAGGGGAACTGTTGGACTCACGTGAAACTTAGTGGGATTTGTTTGAGAGAGTGATGGCAGACCTGTTGGACAGGGTGAAATTGAGTGGGATTGGATGGAGAGAGAGGGATCGGGAAATTGTTGGACTACATTCACAGGAATGGAGTGGGATTGTTTGGAGAGAGTGGGATGGGGGAACTGTTGGACTCAGAAGAATGGAGTGGGATTGTTTGGAGGGAAAGGGAGTTGGGAACTGTTGAACTCAAAGAGGAATGGAGTGGGATTGACTGGAGAGAGAGGGATGGGGGAACTGTAGGACTCAAAGAGGTATGGACTGGGATTTTATGGAGAGAGAGCAGGATGGGAGTATCTGCTGGAATTACAGAGGAATGTGGTGGGATTGGATGGAGAGAGAGTGATTGGGGAACTGTTCGACTTCATCAGAGGAATGGATTTGCATTAAATGGAGAGAGAGTGATCGGGGAACTGTTGGACTCACGGAGCAATGGAATTGAATTGGATGGAGCAAGAGGAAATATGAGAAATATTGTACTCAAAGATGAATGGAGTGTGATTGGATGGAGAGGGAGGGATGGGGGAACTGTTGGACTCAGTCCGAGGAATGGAGTGTGATTGGGTGGTGAGAGAGAGCGAGATGGGGGGAACTGTCGGACTCACAGAGGAATGGATTGGGATTGAATGGAGAAAGGGGGATCTGGAAACTGTTGGACTCACGGAGGAATGGAGTGGAATTGGATCGAGATAGAGGAATGGGGGAAATGTTGGATACAGTCAGAGGAATTGGGTGGGATTGGTTGGAGAGCAAGGGATCGGGGGGAACTGTTGGACTCAGAGGAATAGTGTGGGATTGGATGGTGAGAGAATGATGGGGGAACTGTTAGACTCCCAGAGGAATGGAGTGGGATTGGATGCAGAGAGATGGTTGTGGGAACTGTTGGGCTCAGTCAGAAGATTGGAGTGGGATTGGTTGGGGAGAGAGGGATGTGGGACCTGTTGCACTCAGTCAGAAGATTGGAGTGGGATTGGTTGGGGAGAGAGGGATGTGGGACCTGTTGGACTCAGTCAGAAGATTGGAGTGGGATTGATTGGGGAGAGAGGGATGTGGGACCTGTTGGACTCAGAGGAATGGAGAGGTATTGGATGGAGAGAGAGAGATGGGGTCGAATGGATTCCCAGAAGAATGGAGTTCGATTGGATGGAGAGAGAGGGACAGGGAAACTGCTGAACTCACAGAGGAATGGAGTTGGATTTGATGTAGACACAGAGATGGGGTAACTGTTGGAAGCAAATAGAGGAATAGAGTGGGATTGGATGGATAGAGAGGGATGGGGGAACTGTATGACTCAAAGAGGAATGGACAGTGATTGTATGGAGAGAGAGAGAGGGATAGGAGGATCTGTTGAACTCAGAGGAATGGGTGTGATAGGATGGAGAGAGAGGTTTTGGGGAACTGTTGGACTCACTCAGAGGAATGGAGTTGCATTGGATGGAGGGAGAGGAATGGTGAACTGTTATACTCACAGAAGAATGGATTGGGATTGGATGGAGCGAGAGTGACGGAAAAACTGTTGGACTCAGAGGAATGGAGTGGGATTTGATGTAGACACAGAGATGGTGTTACTGTTGGACTCAGTTAGAGGAATGGAGTGGGATTGGATGGAGAGAGAGGGA
This sequence comes from Mobula hypostoma, assembly GCF_963921235.1. Taxonomy (NCBI): domain Eukaryota; kingdom Metazoa; phylum Chordata; class Chondrichthyes; order Myliobatiformes; family Myliobatidae; genus Mobula; species Mobula hypostoma. Next base: position 115,126,167 of record NC_086099.1, on the reverse strand, counting down.
TGAGGGAACTGCAGGACTCAAAGAGGAATGGACATGAATTGTATGGAGAGAGGGAGGGATGGGAGGATCTGTTGGACTCAGAGGAATGGGGTGGGATAGGATGGAGAGAGAGGTATTGGGGAACTGTTAGACTCACTCAGAGGAATGGAGTGGCATTGGATGGAGGGAGAGGGATGGGAGAACTATTGGACTCACGGAGGAAAAGAGAGAGCCTGTTTGTAGAGAGAAGGATGAGAGTGCAACTGCTGGACTCACAGAGCAATGGAGTGGGATTGGATGGAGAGAGAGCAATGGGGGAACTTTTGGACTCAGGCAAATGTCTGGAATTGGATAAGTTGCAGAGACAGGGATGGGGGGACTAATTGACCACAGAGGAATGGAGTAGGATTGGATGGAGAGAGAAAGATGGGGGAACTGTTGTACTCACAGAGGAATGGATTGCGATTGGATCGAGATAGAGGGATGGGGAAACTGTTGGACACAGTCAGAGGAATGGGGTGGGATTGGGTGGAGAGAGAGAGATGGGGGAACTGCTGTACTCACAGAGGAATGGATTGCGATTGGATCGAGATAGAGGGATGGGGAAACTGTTGGACACAGTCAGAGGAATGGGGTGAGATTGTCTGGAGAAAGAGGATGTTGGACTCAGAGGAATGGAGTGGGATTTGATGGAGAGAGAGGGATGGTGAGAGGGAGGGGGTATAGTTGGACTCAGAGGAATAGATTGGGATTGGTTGAAGAGAGAGGGATGGGGAACTGTTGGCCTCAGAGAAGAATGGATTGGGACTGGATGGAGAGAGAGGAATGGGGGGATAGTTGGACTCACAGAGGAATGTACTGGTATTGGATGGAGGGAGAGGGATGGCGGAAATGTTGGACTCACAGTGGAATGGAGTGGATTGGATGGAGACAAAGGGATGGGGCATTGTTGGACAGAGCAATTGAATTGATTTGGATGAAGAGAGACGAATGGAGGAGCAGTTGAACTCAGAGGAATAGAGTGGGATTCGATAGACAGAGAGGGATCAGGAAACTGTTGTACTCACAGAGCAATGGAGTGGGATTGGATGGAGAGAGAGGGGTGGGGGAAGTGTTGGACTCAGAGGAATGGAGTGGGATTGAATGGAGAAAGGGGGATGGGGAAACTGTTGAACTCAAAGGAATGGAGTGTGATTGGGTGGACAGCGAAAGAGAGATGGGAGTATCTGTTGGCCTCACAAAGGAATGGATTGGGATTGAATGGCGAGGGGGGATCGGGAAACTGCTGGATTCCAAGGAATGGAGTGGGACTCAGTCAGAGAAATGGGATGGGATTGGTTGGAGAGAGAGGGATGGGAGGGAACTGTTGCATTCAGAGGAATGGTGTGGGATTGGATGGTGAGAGAAGGATGGGGGAACTGTTGGACTCCCAGAGGAATGGAGTGGGTTTGGGTGGAGAGAGATGGATGCGGGAACTGTTGGACTCAGTCAGAGGAATGGAGTGGGATAGGTTTGGGGAGAGAGGGATGTGGGACCTGTTGGACTCAGTGGAATGGGGTGCTATTGGATTGAGAGAGAGAGATGGGGTGTGATGGATTTCCAGAAGAATAGAGTTGGATTTGATGGAGAGAGAGGGATGGAGGAAATTTTGGACTCTGAGGAATGAAGTTGGATTGGATGGAGAGAGAGGGACGGGGAAACTGCTGGACTCACAAAGGAACGGACAGGGACTGTATGGAGATGAGAGGGAAGGGAGGATCTGGTTGACTCAGAGGAATGGGTGTGGTACGATGGAGAGAGATGTTTTGGGTTCTGTTGGACTCACTCAGAGGAATGGAGTGGCATTGGATGGAGGGAGAGGAATGGGGACATGTTGGACTCACAGAGGAATGGATTTGGATTGGATCGAGATAGCGGGATGGGGAAACTGTTGGACTCAGTCAAAGGAATAGGGTGAGATTGTCTGGAGAAAGAGGGATGGAGAGAGGGGGACGGTGAGAGGGATGAGGGAACAGCTGGACTCAGAGGAATGGATTGGGATTTGTTGAAGACAGAGGGATGGGGAACTGTTGGCTTCAGAGAGGAATGGATTGGGAGTGGATGGAGAGAGAGGAATGGGGGGACAGTTGGACTCACAGAGGAATGTACTGGGATTGGATGGAGGGAGAGGGATGGCGGAACTGCTGGACTCACAGTGGAATGGAGTGTAATTGGATGGAGACACAGGGATGGGGCATTGTTGGACAGAGCAATTGAATTGTTTTGGATGGTGAGAGAGGAATGGAGGAGCAGTTGAACTCAGAGCAATAGAGTGGAATTGGATGGAGACAGAGGGATAGGCAAACTGTTGGACTCAGCCTGAGGAATGGAGTGGGATTGGGTGGAGAGAGAGAGGTGGGGGGAAGAGTTGGACTCACAGAGGAATGGAGTGAGATTGGATGGACAGAGAGAGATGGGGAACTGTTGGACTCACAGAGCAACTGAGTGGGATTGGATGGAGAGAGAGGGATGGGCGAACTGTTGGGATGGGCGAACTGTTGGACTCACAGTGGAATGGAGTGGAATTGGCTGGAGAGACAGGGATGGGGCATTGTTGGACTCAGAGCAATGGAATTGAATTGGATGGAGAGAGAGGGATGGAGGAGCAGTTGAACTCACAGAGCAATAGCGGGATTGGATGGTGAAAGGGGGATGGGAAACTGTTGGACTCAGAGGAATGGAGTGGGATTGCATGGAGAGAGACGGTTGGTGAGAGGGATGGGGGAACTGTTGGACTCAGAGGAATACAGTGGGATTGGATGGAGTGTGAAATAGGTGGCAGGTGAACTGTTAGACTCACAGAGGAATGGAGTTCTATTGGATGGAGACAGAGGGATGGTGGAGCTGTTGGACTCAGAGGAATTGAGAGGAATTGGTTGGAGGGAGAGAGAGTTGGGAACTATTGGACTCACAGAGGAATGGAGTGGGATTGGATAGAGAGAGGGGGAGGGGAGGACTGTTGGACTCAGAGGAATGGAGTGGGATTCGATGGAGAGAGATGGCTGGGGGAACTGTTGTACTCAGTCAGAAGATTGGAGTGGGATTGTTTGGAGAGAGAGGTATGTGGGAACGGTTGATCTCACAGAGGAATGGAGTGGGATTGGATCAAGAGAGAGGGATGGGCGAACTGTTGGACTCTCAGAGGAATGTACTGGGATAAGATGGCGAGAGACCGATGGCGGAACTGTTGGACTCACAGTGGAATGGAGTGGAATTGGATGGAGAGACAGGGATGGTGCATTACTGGACTCACAGAGCAATGGAATTGAATTGATTAACTATGAAAGGAAGCTAGCAAATAATATCAAAGAGGATACTAAAAGCTTTTTCAACTATATAAAGAGTAAAAGACAGGTGAGAGTAGATATAGGACCGATAGAAAATGATGCTGGAGAAATTGTAATGGGAGATAAGGAGATGGCAGAGGAACTGAACAAGTATTTTGCATCAGTCTTCACTGAGGAAGACATCAGCAGTATACCGGATACTCGAGGGTGGCAGGGAAGAGAAGTGTGCGCAGTCACAATTACGACAGAGAAAGTACTCAGGAAGCTGAATAGGCTAAAGGTAGATAAATCTCCTGGACCAGATGGAATGCACCCTCGTGTTCTGAAGGAAGTAGCTGTGGAGATTGCGGAGGCATTAGCGATGATCTTTCAAAAGTCGATAGATTCTGGAATGGTTCCGGAGAACTGGAAGACTGCAAATGTCACTCCGCTAATTAAGAAGGGGGCAAGGAAGCAAAAAGGAAATTATAGACCTGTTAGCTTGACATCGGTGGTTGGGAAGTTGTTGGAGTCCATTGTCAAGGATGAGGTTACAGAGTACCTGGAGGCATATGACAAGATAGGCAGAACTCAGCATGGATTCCTTAAAGGAAAATCCTGCCTGACAAACCTATTACAATTTTTTGAGGAAATTACCAGTAGGCTAGACAAGGGAGATGCAGTGGATGTTGTATATTTGGATTTTCAGAAGGCCTTTGACAAGGTGCCACACATGAGGATACTTAACAAGATAAGAGCCCATGGAATTACGGGAAAGTTACATACGTGGATAGAGCGTTGGCTGATTGGCAGGAAACAGAGAGTGGGAATAAAGGGATCCTATTCTGGTTGGCTGCCGGTTACCAGTGGTGTTCCACAGGGATCAGTGTTGGGGCCGCTTCTTTTTACATTGTACATCAACGATTTGGATTATGGAATAGATGGCTTTGTGGCTAAGTTTGCTGACGATACGAATATAGGTGGAGGGGCCGGTAGTGCTGAGGAAATGGAGAGTCTGCAGAGAGACTTGGATAGATTGGAAGAATGGGCAGAGAAGTGGCAAATGAAGTACAATGTTGGAAAGTGTATGGTTATGCACTTTGGCAGAAAAAATAAACGGGCAGACTATTATTTAAATGGGGAGAGAATTCAAAGTTCTGAGATGTAACGGGACTTGGGAGTCCTCGTACAGGATACTCTTAAAGTTAACCTCCAGGTTGAGTCGGTAGTGAAGAAGGCAAATGCAATGTTGGCATTCGTTTCTAAAGGAATAGAGTATAGGAACAGGGATGTGATGTTGAGGCTCTATAAGGTGCTGGTGAGACCTCATTTGGAGTACTGTGGGCAGTTTTGGTCTCCTTATTTAAGAAAGGATGTGCTGACGTTGGAGAGGGTACAGAGAAGATTCACTAGAATGATTCTGGGAATGAGAGGGTTAACATATGAGGAACGTTTGTCCACTCTTGGACTGTATTCCTTGGAGTTTAGAAGAATGAGGGGAGACCTCATAGAAACATTTTGAATGTTAAAAGGCATGGACAGAGTAGATGTGGCAAAGTTGTTTCCCATGATGGGGGAGTCTAGTATGAGAGGGCATGAAATGTGAGAAATGTTGTACTCAAAGAGGAATAGAGTGGGATTGTATGGAGAAAGAGGTATGGGCGAACTGTTGGACTCAGCCTGAGGAATGGAGTGAGATGGGTCGGACAGAGGGGGATGGGAGGGGAATGTTGGACTCACAGAGTAATGGAGTGGGATTGGATGGAAAGTGAGGGATGGGAGGGAACCGTGGCCTCAAAGAGGAATAGAATGGGATTGGATTCTGAGAGAGGGATGGTGGAACTGTTGGACTCAGTCAGACGAATGGAGTGGAATTGGTTGGAGAGAGTGGGATGGGGGAGCTGTTGGATTCACAGGGGAGTGGAGTCGGATTGGTTGGAGTGAGACAGATGTGGGAACTGTTGGAATCACAGAGGAATGGAATGGGATTTGTTTGAGAGAGAGTGATGGCGGACCTTTTGGAATTTCAGAAGAATGGAATGGGATTGGGGGGACAGAGAGGGATTGGGGAACTCTTGGACACACAGAGAAATTGAGTGGGATTGGACGGAGAGAGAGGGATGCAGTGGGATTTGATGGAGAAGGAGAGATGGCGAGAGGGATGGGGGAACTCTTGGACACACAGAGGAATGGAGTGAGTGTGGATGGAGAGAGAGGGGGATGGTGGTAACTGTTGGACTCACGGAGGTATGGAGTGGGCTTGAATGGAGAGAGAAAGCTGGGGATCTGTTGCACTCAGTCAGACGATTGCAGTGGGATTGGTTAGAGAGAGAGGGATGAGGGAACTGTTCGACTCACAGACGAATGGAGTGGGATTGGATGGAGGGATAGGAATGGGGGAACTGTTGGACTCACAGAGGAATGGAGTTGGATTCGATAGAGAGATGGATGGGGCACTATTGGACCCAGTCACAGGAATGAGTGGGATTGGATTGAGAGAGAGGGATGCGGGAACCGCTGGACTCTCAGAAGATTGGAGAGGGATTGGATTGAGAGAGAGGGATGGGGAAATGATGGACTCAGATAGGAGTGGAGTGGTATTCTTGGAGAGAGAGATGGATGGGGGAACTGTTGGACTCAGAAGAATGGAATGGGATTGTTTGGAGAGAGAGGGATAGGGAATTTGTTGTATTCACTGAGGAATAGATTTGTATTGGATGGAGAGAGAGGGATGGGAGGAGACTGTTGGACTCACAGTAGGAATGGAGTGGATTCTATTGAGAGAGAGGGATGGGGGACCTGTTGGACTTACAGAGGAATAGAGTGAGCCTGGTTGTAGCGAGACGGATGAGAGTGGAACTGTTGCACTTACAGAGCAATGGAGTCGGATTAGATGGAGAGAGAGGCAAGGGGGTACTGTTGGACACAGTCAGACATGGATGGGGGAACCTTTGCACTCACAGAGCAATGGAGTGGGTTTGGAGGGAGTGAGAAGGTTGGGAAGGTACTGCTGGACTCACAGAGAAATGGACTGGGATTGGATGGAGAGGGAGGGATGGCGGGACTGTTGAACTCATTGAGTACTGGAGTGGGATTGGTTGGAGAGAGGGGGATGGGGGAACAGTTGAACTCATAGAGGAATGAGTGGGATATGATGTAGAGAGAGGGATGGGGAACTGTTGGATTCACAAAGGAATGAAGTGGGATTTTTGTTGAGAGTGGGATGGGGGAACAGTTGAACTCACAGAGGAATGGAGTGGGATTGCTTGTAGAGACAGGGATGGGGAAACTGTTGGACTCAGAGGAATGGAATGGCATTGGTTTGAGAGAAAGAGGCATGGGGGAATTGTTGTACTTATAGAGGATTGGAGTGGGATTGCTTGGAGAGAGAGGGATGAGGGAACTGTTGGACTCACGGAAGAATGGAAATGGAATGGATGGAGAGAGGGATGAGGAGTACTGTTGGACTCACAGAGGAATGGAGTGGGATTGGATGGAGAGAGTGGGATGGGGGATCTGTTGGACTAACAGAGGAATGGAGTGGGATTGGATGGAGAGAGTGGGATGGGGGATCTGTTGGACTAACAGAGGAATGTAGTGGGATTTGATGGAGAGAGAGGGATGAGGAGTACTGTTGGACTCACAGTGGTATGAAGTGGGATTGGATGGAGAGAGAGGGATGGGGGAACCATTGGACGCACAGAGGAATGTAGTGCGATGGATGGAGGGAGAGGGATGGGAGGGGAACTGTTGGACTCACAGTGGAATGGATTGGGATTGCTTGGAGAGAGAGGGATGTGGGAACTGTTGAACTCACAGAAGAATGGAGACAGAATGGATGGAGTGAGAGGTATGGGGGTTGTTTTGGACTCACAGAGGAATAGGGTGTGTTGGATGGATACAGATGGATGATGTGAGGGATGAGAGGGGACTGTTGCACTCACAGAGGAATGGAATGGGATTGGATGGAGAGAGAGGGATGCTGAGAGGGATGTGGGAACTCTTGGACTCACAGAGGAAAGCAGTCGGATTGGTTGGAGATCGGAGGATCAGGGCACTATTGGACTCATAGGAATGGAGTGGGATTGTTTGGAGAGAGGGATGGGGGATCTGTTGGACTCACGGAGGACTGGAGTGGGATTGGCTGGAGAGAGAGGGATGTGGGAGCTGTTGGACTCACGGAGAAATGGAGTGGGATTGGATGGACAGAGAGGGATGGGGTAACTGTTGGACTCACAGTGGAATATAGTGGGATTTGATGGAGAGAGAGGGATGAGGGGACTGTTGCACTCACAGAGAAATGGACTCGGATTGGATGGAGAGGTAGGGATGAGAGGAACTGTTGGACTTACAGAGGAATGGAGTGGGATTGCATGGAGAGATAGGGATGGGGACAACGTTGGACTCACAGAGGAATGGAGGGGGATAAGATGGAATGAGTGGGATGGTGAGAGGGATGGGGGAACTTTTGGACTCACACTGGAATGGAGTGAGATTCAATGGTGAGAGCGGAATGAGGGGATCTGTTTGACTCACAGAGGACTGAAATGGGATTAGATGGAAAGGGTTGCTTGGTGAGAGGGATGAGGGAACTGCTGGACTCACCAAGGAATGGTGTGGGATTGGTTTGGAGAGAGAGGCATTGGGTATTTGTTGGGCGCAGTTAGAGAAACGAAGTGGGACTAGATAGAGAGTAGGATGGGGGAACTGTTGGACTCAGTCAGAGGAATGGAGTGGGATTGGGTGGAGAGAGGGAGATGGGGGAACTATTGGACTCACAGAGGAATGGAGTGGGATTGTTTGGAGAGAGAGGGATAGGGATCAGTTGGAATCACAGAGGAATTGAGTGGGATTGCATGGAGAGAGAGTGACGGCGGGACTGTTAGACTCAAGGAGGACTGGAGTAGGATTGGTTGTAGAGAGAGGGATGGGGCAACTGTCGGAAACACACAAGACTGGAGTGGGATTGGACGTAGAGAGAGGGATGGGGGAGCTGTTTGACTGACGGTGAAATGGAGCGTCATTGGATGTAGAGAGAGGGAAGGAGAGCTATTGGATTCACAAAGGAATAGAAACATAGAAACATAGAAAATAGGTGCAGGAGTAGGCCATTCGGCCCTTCGAGCCTGCACCGCCATTTATTATGATCATGGCTGATCATCCAACTCAGAACCCCGCCCCAGTCTTCCCTCCATACCCCCTGACCCCTGTAGCCACAAGGGCCATATCTAACTCCCTCTTAAACATAGCCAATGAACCGGCCTCAACAGTTTGCTGTGGCAGAGAATTCCACAGATTCACCACTCTCTGTGTGAAGAAGTTTTTCCTAAAAGCCTTCCCCTCTATCCTCAAACTGTGACCCCTCGTTCTGGACTTCCCCAACATCGGGAACAATCTTCCTGCATCTAGCCTGTCCAATCCCTTTAGGATCTTATACGTTTCAATCAGATCCCCCCTCAATCTTCTAAATTCCAACGAGTACAAGCCCAGTTCATCCAGTCTTTCTTCATATGAAAGTCCTGCCATCCCAGGAATCAATCTGGTGAACCTTCTTTGTACTCCCTCTATGGCAAAGATGTCTTTCCTCAGATTAGGGGACCAAAACTGCACACAATACTCCAGGTGTGGTCTCACCAAGGCCTTGTACAACTGCAGTAGTACCTCCCTGCTCCTGTACTCGAATCCTCTCGCTATAACTGCCAGCATACCATTCGCCTTTTTCACCGCCTGCTGTACCTGCATGCCCACTTTCAATGACTGGTGTATAATGACACCCAGGTCTCGTTGCACCTCCCCTTTTCCTAATCGGCCACCATTCAGATAATAATGTTTTCCTATTTTTGCCACCAAAGTGGATAACTTCACACTTATCCACATTAAATTGCATCTGCCATGAGTTTGCCCACTCACCCAACCTATCCAAGTCACCCTGCATCCTCTTAGCATCCTCCTCACTGCTAACACTGCCACCCAGCTTCGTGTCATCCGCAAACTTGGAGATGCTGCATTTAATTCCCTCATCCAAGTCACTAATATATATTGTAAACAACTGGGGTCCCAGCACTGAGCCTTGCGGTACCCCACTAGTCACCGCCTGCCATTCTGAAAAGGTCCCGTTTATTCCCACTCTTTGCTTCCTGTCTGCTAACCAATTCTCCACCCACACCAATACCTTACCCCCAATACCGTGTGCTTTAAGTTTGCACACTAATCTCCTGTGTGGGACCTTGTCAAAAGCCTTTTGAAAATCCAAATATACCACATCCACTGGTTCTCCCCTATCCACTCTACTAGTTACATCCTCAAAAAATTCTATGAGATTCGTCAGACATGATTTTCCTTTCACAAATCCATGCTGACTTTGTCTGAACATTTCTCCGCTTTCCAAATGTGCTGTTATCACATCCTTGATAACTGACTCCAGCAGTTTCCCCACCACCGACGTTAGGCTAACCGGTCTATAATTCCCCGGTTTCTCTCTCCCTCCTTTTTTAAAAATTGGGGTTACATTAGCCACCCTCCAATCCTCAGGAACTAGTCCAGAATCTAACGAGTTTTGAAAAATTATCACTAATGCATCCACTATTCCTTGGGCTACTTCCTTAAGCACTCTAGGATGCAGACCATCTGGCCCTGGGGATTTATCAGCCTTCAATCCCTTCAATTTACCTAACACCACTTCCCTACTAACATGTATTTCACTCAGTTCCTCCATCTCACTGGACCCTCTGTCCCTTACTATTTCTGGAAGATTATTTATGTCCTCCTTAGTGAAGACAGAACCAAAGTAATTATTCAATTGGTCTGCCATGTCCTTGCTCCCCATAATCAATTCACCTGTTTCTGTCTGCAGGGGACGTACATTTGTCTTTACCAGTCTTTTCCTTTTTACATATCTATAAAAGCTTTTACAGTCCGTTTTTATGTTCTCTGCCAGTTTTCTCTCATAATCTTTTTTCCCCTTCCTAATTAAGCCCTTTGTCCTCCTCTGCTGAACTCCGAATTTCTCCCAGTCCTCAGGTGAGCCACTTTCTCTGGCTAATTTGTATGCTACTTCTTTGGAATTGATACTATCCCTAATTTCCCTTGTCAGCCACGGGTGCACTACCTTCCTTGATTTATTCTTTTGCCAAACTGGGATGAACAATTGTTGTAGTTCATCCATGCAACCTTTAAATGTTTGCCATTGCATATCCACCGTCAATTCTTTAAGTGTCATTTGCCAGTCTATCTTTGTTGAGAGTGGGATGGGGGAACAGTGGAACTCACAGAGGAATGGAGTGGGATTGGTTGGAGAGACAGGGACGGCAAAACTGCTGGACTCACAGAGGAATGGAGTGGAATTGGATGGAGAGAGATGGATGGGGGAACAGTTGTACTCACAGAAGAATGTAGTGGGTTGGATGGAGAGAGAGGGATGAGGGAACCGTTGGACGCACAGAGGAATGGAGTGTGATTGGATGGATAGAGAGGAATGGTGACAGGGTTGGGGGAAGTGTTGGATTCATAGAGGATTGGAGTGGGATTGGATATACAGAGAGGGATGTGGGAACGGTTGGACTCGGTCAGAGGAATGGAGAGGGATTGAATGGAGAGAGACCGCTGGGGGGAACCGTTGGACTCACAGAGGGATGGTGAGGGATTTATTAGCTGAGAGGGATGGTGGAACTGTTGGTCTCACAAACGAATTGAGTGGGATTGGATGTATAGAGAGGGATCGATGAAAAGTTAGAAACACAGTGAAATGGAGTGGGATTGGATGGAGAGACAGGGATGGTGAGAGGGATGAGGGAACTCTTGGACACACACTGGAAAGGTGTGGGATTCGATGGTGAGAGCGGGATGAGGGGAACTGTTGGACTCACAGAGGAATGAAATGGATTGAATGGAAAGAGTGGCATGGTGTGAGGGATGGGGGAACTTTTCAACTCACAGAGGAAAGGATTGGGATTGCATGAAGAGTGCAGGATGATCAGAGGGATGAGGGAACTGTTGGACTCACCGAGGAATGGTGTGGGATTGGTTTGGAGAAGGAAGAATGGGGTATCTGTTGGAGTCAGTTGGAGGAATGGAGTGGGATTGCTTAGAGAGAGAGGGATGTGGGAACTGTTGGACTCACAGAAGAATGGAGAAGTAATGGATGGAGAGAGAGGTATGGGGGTTGTTTTGGACTCACAGAGGAATGGAGTGTGAGTGGATGGATACAGATGGATGATGTGAGGGTTGAGGGAACTGTTGGATTCACAGAGGAATGGAGTGGGATTGGATGGGGAGAGAGAGATGGGGTGAACTGTTGGACTCAGAGGAATAGAGTGGCATTGGATGCAGAGAGGGGAATGCTGATTGGGATGGGCAGAACTCTTGGACTCACAGAGGAATGGAGTGGGATTGGATCGAGAGAGAGAGGGATGGAGGCAGTTGATGGACTACCAGAGGAAACGAGTGGGATTGGATGGAGAGAGAGGGATGGGGGAGCTGTTGGACTTACAGAGGAATGGAGTCGGGGTGGGGAGTCTCCACTTGGCAGTGTATGGAGTAAGGCGTTTTTGTCATAGCTTCATCTTTCACACTTACTTTCCACTGCTAGATTCGTTTTAAGTTTGAAGATTATTATATTTGCTGAAGGATTTACGATTTAATTACGGTGGCTTATACTCGATCTGCCACCGAATTAAAAAGTGGTAAAACTCTTCACGAACCTCAACAAACAAAATCAGAGTAAGCTTCTACTTCAGAAAGAAAGCTCTCTTTAACAGAAGCTATTAATGTGAAGTTCGGTACGGTGGATACCAAAATCGATAAATTGACGAACGCTAATAAAATGCTTGAAAAAAACCACTCTCGCAGTTCAGGAATCTTTGAAGAGAATGGAAGATTGACATCACACGCTTAAGCAGAGCACGCATAGAATTGAAAGGGAACTACTAAACAACAGGATTTGTAAGTGCCTTTTATGGAAAAGAAAATTAATGAGACTACTTCAGAATTATCAAGAATTAAGAAGAAAACGATTGATCTGGAAAGCAGAAATCGCAGGATGAATTTACGCATACTGGGTTTGCCTGAAAATACGGAAACCGGTGAGCCATTAAAGTTTTTTTCGAACATGTTGTATTCACTCTTTAGTGACATTCTCGAAGCCCGTCTGATATTGTACAGAGCTTACCAAAAATCGACGGCCTAAACCTTCAGCCGAAACGAAACCACGTCCTGTAATCCTGTGTTTGCATTATTTTGGGATAAGTTAATTTATAACGAAGCTAAGATTCGTATAGTTGAAGATTTTACCCCAGAGATTTATGCTGAAAGAATTAAATATCGAGAAGTTATGGTGGAACATTTTTTTAATTCACCGGCGCCCGTCTCTGCGTTATCCGGCTCCTCTGATGATTACTCCACCCAATGCTCGTATAAAACGGATTGACTCTCCAGAAGACGGTTGGAAAGTTATAAAAAAGTTTTAGTCCACTTCGTAAGCAATGTGAAAAGTTGATCCTTAGCTGAAAGTTGTTTGTAACGCCATCGATGAAAGTCCGTTCCACGTTTTATGAATGCCCAGACACGGGACTTGGTTGACTCACTTAGATCTGTTGTTTGCTTTAACAGTTAATGTAGTTTTGAATTTAACATATATATATTTACTTTTTTTCTTTGATTTGTAAGTCTTTAATATTAGTTGTATTATATTAGTTGCTTGGAATTATCCTTTTTTTGAATACATGGCTGCGTATTTTAAATGGATTTAAGATGGCCGTCGTTAATTCGGTTTTAACTATTGTTAGACATAATATGAAACTTCTTTATGTATTCTTTGTTATGTCTTTTTGGTGGTGGTAACCTTTTACTTTGTAACTAGGGGCTGCTATCTTGAGACAACGGTTAAGGGTTATTACATTAGCATGCTGTCTGCCTATTGGATGGTTTCAGGGCTTCAGGTGGAGGGAGATAGATCTATTAGGTTAAAACACAAAATAACCTGCAGATGCTGGGGTCAAAGCAATACTCACAACACGTTGGTGGAACTCAGCAGGTCGGGCAGCATCTGTGGAAACGATGAAGTCCTGACGAAGGGTTCTGGCCCTTCCCGACTCGTTGTTTCCACGGATGCTGCTCAACCTGCTGAGTTCCTCCAGCGTGTTGTGAGTGTTGATCTATTAAGTTAGTTTTTTTTTCCGACTGGGCAGTCCTGAGGGTTTTGTTTTGTCAACCACCTTGCTTTTCTTTCTGATCGAGTCAGGCTTCGCCCTTCCTTCCGATTTAGTTCGGACCTGCGCATTGGATTACTTTATAAAATTTTTGAATTAAACTTTAAATAAGGATCTTGATAAAATTAACATAATATCTTGGAATTTAAATGGTATGAACCAACCTATTAAGCACAGAAAGATTTTTAAGAAATTAAAAACATTATGCAGATATTATTTTTGCGCAGGAGACTCATATCCGTAGGCAGGATGAAAATTGCTTTTTTAAATTTTGGATGGGACCCTTATTCCATTCTTTATCAATAAATAAAATAAGGGGTATCTATTTTTATTAATTCTAAAATCTCCTTTGTACATTTTAATACTGTTACTGATTTAATTGGAAGACATTTAATTGTCACTGGTCTGTTATGTGGTCAAAAGGTGGCTTTAGTGTGTGTATATGCACCTAATATAGATAGTCCTGAATTTTTAAGAAGTTATTTTCTGTATTTCTGAATTTAAATAAATATAAATTGATTATGGGCGGTGACTTTAACTGCTGTCTCAATCTGTCGATTGACAGATCGTCCACCAATCCGTTGCTTCCTAATAAAGCTGCGACTTGCATTAATTCTTTTTTATTAGATATGGTCTGGTGGACATTTGGAGATTTAAATACCCTGAAGAAAAAGATTTTCTCTTTTTTTCCCCATGTATACCATAAATATTCAAGAATTGACTATTTTTTGCTGGATACGCGATTGGTGCCCTCTGTTGCTGAGTGTGCGTATGACGTCATTGCATTGTCAGAACATGCACCTGTGAAACTAACTTTGAAGTTCTCTGATAATATTCAAATACCTCAGTAGAGATTTAATGTTTCATTGTTACAAGATATTAAAGAGCAATTTTCTCTATTTTTTGAATTAAATACAACTGAGGGAATGTCAAATTTGGTTATCTGGGATGCGATGAAATCTTTTCTTAGGAGACAGATAATTTCATATTCAGTAGGTTTAAGAAGGAAAAGTAAGGCGGAACTTTTACTGATTACCAACAGGATTAAAGGAATGGATAAACTCTATGCAGTAATGTCTAGTGAAGATCTCTTTAAGGAAAGGGTGGAATTCCAAGCACAGCATGATTTGCTTTTGACTTTTCCCATTGAACAGCAACTTCTTAAATCCAAAAGCCAATTTTATGTACATGGAGACAAGTCAGGCAAATTATTTTTGCTCTTGGGTAAGAGTGACCATAATATGGTGGAATTCTTCATTAAGATGGAGAGTGACATAGTTAATTCAGAAACAAAGATTCTGAACTTAAAGAAGGGTAACTTTGAAGGTATGAGACGTGAATTAGCTAAGATAGACTGGCAAATGATACTTAAAGGGTTGACGGTGGATATGCAATGGTAAGCATTTAAAGATCGCATGGATGAACTACAACAATTGTTCATCCCAGTCTGGCAAAAGAATAAACCAGGGAAGGTAGTGCACCCGTGGCTGACAAGGGAAATTAGGGATAGTATCAATTCCAAAGAAGAAGCATACAAATTAGCCAGAGAAAGTGGCTCACCTGAGGACTGGGAGAAATTCAGAGTCCAGCAGAGGAGGACAAAGGGCTTAATTAGGAAGGGGAAAAAAGATTATGAGAGAAAGCTGGCAGGGAACATAAAAACTGATTGTAAAAGCTTTTATAGATATGTGAAAAGAAAAAGATTGGTTACGACAAATGTAGGTCCCTTACAGTCAGAAACAGGTGAATTGATCATGGGGAACAAGGACATGGCAGACCAATTGAATAAATACTTTGGTTCTGTCTTCACTAAGGAGGACATAAATAATCTTCCGGAAATAGTAGGGGACAGAGGGTCCAGCGAGATGGAGGAACTGAGGGAAATACATGTTAGTAGGGAAGTGGTGTTAGGTAAATTGAAGGGATTAAAGGCAGATAAATCCCCAGGGCCAGATGGTCTGCATCCCAGAGTGCTTAAAGAAGTAGCCCAAGAAATAGTGGATGCATTAGTGATAACTTTTCAAAACTCTTTAGATCCTGGACTAGTCCCTGAGGATTGGAGGGTGGCTAATGTAATCTTTCTTTTTAAAAAAGGAGGGAGAGAGAAACCGGGGAATTACAGACCGGTTAGCCGACATCGGTGGTGAGGAAAATGCTAGAGTCAGTTATCAAAGATGTAATAACAGCACATTTGGAAAGCGGTGAAATCATCGGACAAAGTCAGCATGGATTTGTGAAAGGAAAATCATGTCTGATGAATCTCATAGAATATTTTGAGGATGTAACTAGTAGAGTGGATAGGGGAGAACCAGTGGATGTAATATATTTGGATTTTCAAATGGCTTCTGACAAGGTCCCACACAGGAGATTAGTGTGCAACCTTAAAGCACATGGTATTGGGGGTATGGTATCGATGTGGATAGAGAACTGGTTGGCAGACAGGAAGGCAGGCAGTGATTAGTGGGGTACCGCAAGGCTCAGTGCTGGGACCCCAGTTATTTACAATATATATTAATGACTTAGACGAGGGAATTAAATGCAGCATCTCCAAGTTTGCAGATAACACGAAGCTGGGCGGCAGTGTTAGCTGTGAGGAGGACGCTAAGAGGATGCAGGGTGACTTGGATAGGTTAGATGAGTGGGCAAATTCATGGCAGATGCAATTTAATGTGGATAAATGTGAGGTTATCCACTTTGGTGGCAAAAACAGGAAAACAAATTGTTATCTGAATGGTAGCGGATTAGGAAAAGGGGAGGTGCAACGAGACCTGGGTGTCATTATACACCAGTCATTGAAAGTGGGCATGCAGGTACAGCAGGCGGTGAAAAAGGCTAATGGTATGCTGGCATTCATAGCAAGAGGATTCGAGTACAGGAGCAGGGAGGTACTACTACAGTTATACAAGGCCTTGGTGAGACCACACCTGGAGTATTGTGTGCAGTTTTGGTCCCTTAATCTGAGGAAAGACATTCTTGCCGTAGAGGGAGTACAAAGAAGGTTCACCAGATTGATTCCTGGGATGGCAGGACTTTCATATGATGAAAGACTGTATCGACTAGGCTTATACGCGCTGGAATTTAGAAGATTGAGGGGGGATCTTATTGATACGTATAAAATCCTAAAGTTATTGGACAGGCTAGATGCAGGAAGATTGTTCCCGATGTTGGGGAAGTCCTGAATGAGGGGTCACAGTTTAAGGATAAAGGGAAGGCTTTTAGGACGGAGATGTGGAAAAACTTCTTCACACAGAAAGTACTGAATCTGTGGAATTCTCTGCCCAGGAAACAGTTGAGGCCAGTTCATTGGCTATATTTAAGAGGGAGTTAGATATGGCCCTTGTGGCTAAAGGGATCAGGGGGTATGGAGGGAAGGCTGGTACAGGGTTCTGAGTTGGATGATCAGCCATGATCATACTGAATGGCGGTGCAGGCTCAAAGGGCCGAATGGCCTACTCCTGCACCTATTTTCTATGTTTCTATGTTTCAATTAGCTGGTCACTTAAAATCAAATATGGCTAGAAGACAGATCCTGAAAATACGAAGACCTGATAGAACTTAAACGGTAGATCCTTATGAAATTAAAAAGATATTTATGAATTTCTACTCTAATCTTTATAAATCTGAATTTTCAGGCAATATTACTTTTATGAATAGTTTTTTACAAAAATTGAATATACCTAAAATTTCTATTCAAGATATGAATACATTAGATGCCCCTATTAAACAAGAGGAAATAGCAAGGGCTATATCCTCTCTCCAATCAGCTAAGGCTCTGGGACCAGATGGATATACAGTGGAATTTTATAAGACTTTTACTGATATACTTATACCTCATGTATGTCAAACTTTCACTGACTCTATATCCTCTGGGACTCTCCCAAAAACTTTTAATGAAGCTTCAATCTCTTTAATTCCTCAAAAAGATAAAGATTTATCTGAATGCGCTTCTTATAGACCAATTTCTCTACTGAATGTGGATTTTAAAATTCTTTCTAAGATCTTGGCTAATAGACTTGAGAGTATTTTACCTACTGTTATTTGTAATGACCGAACCGGATTTATTAAAAATAGATATTTGCACTTAAACATTCGAAGATTATTAAATATTATTCATTCTTCTCCATCTAAAGAATCTGAATGTATTGTTTCTCATGATGCAGAGAAGTGATAGGGTGCAGTGGTCTTACTTATTTGAGGTTTTGGAAAGATGGCCTGTTACCGTGCTGTAATTGTTATATGGTTAGATGGTTATATGGTTATATATGAATGCCCTTCATGGTTGAATTTGGAGGAAAACTCGGTGAAGGATTTTCTTTGGCCTCTTTACTGGGAGCTTCTCTTCCTTTTTTGTTTTCTAAGATTAGTAGATGAGATTTTAACCCCATTATTAAACATACATTAAGAATTTGGTTTCAGTTTCGTAGAGTTTTGAGCAAAATAATTTTATTCTTCACAGTAATATCCATCTCAATTATTTTTTCAAAACATCAATTTTGGATAAGGTATTTTTAATTTGGAAAACCAATGGAATAATAACTTTTTCATATTTGTTTTTAGGGGACTGCTTAATGTCTTTTTCTCAGTTAGTGGATAAATATGATTTATCTAATGTACACTTTTTTAGATATTTACAAATTAGTAATGGAGTGGGATTGGTTGGAGAGAGGGATGATGAGAGGGATGGGGGCACTGTTAGACTTACAGAGGAATGGAGTGGAATTGGATGGAGAGAGAGGGATGGGGAAACTGTTGGACTCACAGAGGAATGGAGTGGGATTGGATGGAGAGAGAGAGAGGGATGGAGAAACTGTTGGGCTCTCAGAGGAATGGAGTGGGATTGGATGGAGAAAGTGATGGTGTAAAGTGAAAGAGGAAGATGGTGAAGATTGGATGGAGGAAGGGATGTAGGGCCAGAGGGCAGTTCTGGGGTTAGAAAACAAGGGAGAGGGGTTGTGAATAAAAAGAAAGGATAGGGAGATTGGAAAGGGGAATGTAGACGGGGGAGGAGGCGCACTTAAAGAACATTAATCGAGGTGCGCCAAGTGAGAGATCAGTAGGTTGTGAGCGGTGAGGCATAGAAGGAGAGGGTGGGGAATAATGACAAGGATGGAGTGAGCGCAGGGATCGGAGGGAAATAGTAGACCATATACGTTAAGTAGATATACGCAAAATTCCATAATATGTACCGTGGAGAGCCTTCTGGCAGGGTGCATCACCGTCTGGTGTGAGAGGACACTGCACAAGATTGGAAAAAGCTGTACCTCGTGTACCGAGGACAGCATTCTAACTGGTTCCATCACTGTCAGGTGTGAGGGCACACTGTATGGGATCGGGAAAAGCTGCAGAGTTGTCAACTCAGTCAGCTCCATCATGGACACAGGCATATCCAGCATGGAGTACACCTTCAAAAGGTGATGTCTCATCATTGAGGACCCCCACCACCCAGAACATGCCCACTTCTTATTGCTTCCATCACAGAGGGGCTACAGGAGCCTCAAGACACACACTCAACATTTCAGGAACAGCTTCTTCCCCTCCACCATCAGATTTCTGAGTGGAACCGAATGAATTGAATTGACTTTATTTCTTACATCCTTCACATACATGAGGGGTAAAAATCTTTGTTACATCTGTCTAAATGTGCGATGGCGATCATAGTAATTTATAATAATTTATAATAAATAGAACAGTCAATGTAACGTAGAAATACAGTCAAATCAGCGTGAGTTCATCAGTCTGATGGCCTGGTGGTAGAAGCTATCCCAGACCTGTTGATCCTGGCTTTTATGCTGCAGTACCCGTTTCCTGGATGGCAGCAGCTAAATAGTTTGTAATTGGGGTGACTCAGGTCCCCAGTGATCCTTCGGGCCCTTTTTACACACCTGTCTTTGTAAATGTCCTGAATCGTGGGAAGTTCACAACTACAGATGTGCTGGGCTGTCCACACCACTCTCTGCAGAGTCCTGCGATTGAGGGAGGTACAGTTCCCATAACAGGCAATGATGCAGCCAGTCAGGATGCTCTCATTCGTGCCCATGGACACTACCTCACTATTTTCCCTTGTATTTTTGCACTACTTATTTGATTTTATTTTATATATACTCGTTGTAATTCATAGTTCTTTAAAATCATGCATTTCTCTGTACTGCTGCTGCAATCAGAAATCGGATGATCTTGAATAGGATTCGCACCGCCATTGACCCTAAGTTAAGATTCAATCAGAATGGTTTTCGGCAGAAGCGCACAATAGTAATGCAAATACTTGCTCTCCGTAGGATCATCGAGGAAGTCAAGAAGAACAACCTACCTGCCGTGCTTACTTACATCGATTTTCACAAAGCTTTTGACTCAATTCACCGAGGTAAAATGCTGAAGATCCTGAAAGCTTACCATGCCAGACCAGACCATCTACTGAGAGCAATAGAGTCCAGCTATACCAAAACCATGGCGAAAGTTGTATCACCAGATGGAGAAACAGCAGTGTTCGAGCTCCTAGCTGGTGTGCTGCAAGGAGACACTTTGGCACCCTACATCTTTATAATCGTCCTTGATTACGCTCTGAGTCAAGCTACCAAAGATCATGACAAGCTTGGTTTTACCATAAAACCAGGACGAACCAAAAGGGTCAGACCAGTTACACTCGCAGATCTCAATTTTGCAGAGGACATAGTCCTGCTCTCTGACCAGATGGAGGAAGCACAGCAGATACTGACTAAAGTGGAAATTGAGTGCAATAAAGTTTTACTTCACCTAAATGCTAAGAGGACAGAATACATGGCGTTTAACTGAGACGAAGGTACTCTCAAGACAGTAGAGAATGATACCATTAAGAAAGTCTTTGACTACAAGTAAAAATGATGACTTTGGAGAAGGACATTAAGATACAGAAGGCGCTGGTGTGGAGGGCTATGAATGACATGAAGGAAATCTGGAAGTCAAACCTGACCAGAGGACTTAAAAAGAGAATCTTCATAGCAGTCATAGAGTCCATTCTCACGTACGGATGCGAGACGTGGACACTCACCGACACTATGCTAAAGTCTCTAGGTGGTTGCTATACACGAATGCTCCGGATGGCTCTTGACGTGGGTTGGCAAAAGCACATGACGAACGTCGAGCTCTATGACGACGTACCGATGCTCACCACTAAAATCGAGGCGAGAAGACTGTAACTAGCGGGGCACTGTCTACGCCACCCTGAGCAACCTGCCAGGCTAGTCATCATATGGGAGCCCAAGCATGGGACGATGAACCCTGGGCGCCCTCCCAAGACTATGGTCAACACACTCCCAGAAGACAGCGGCGCAGCTAATTTAGATGAACTGAGGGAGAGGGAGAAGTGGAGAGTCCGTCATCGTGCCCGACGCCGGCCCCCTAGGCCTGAGTCGACGTAGTAGTAGTAGCTGTTGCAAAACAACAAATTTCACGACATATGCCAGTGATGTGAAACCTGATTTAATAAGAGGGAGAGGGACAAACAGGCTGTGGGAGGGAAGGTCGTTACGTCACCGCAGGCCGAAGGGCCTGTACTGGCCTATGTAATAGAAAAGCCATGGAGGGAGGGCATTGTGGGAGTGAAGGGGAGAGGGGAATGGTTTGGAAAAACTATAAATAATATACCTCCTCCCTGATGGTAGCGTGAGAAGAGGGATGGCCTGGTTGGTGACAGGGGCCCTAATGATGGATGCTGCTTTTTTTGAAGCATCTCCTATTGAAGATATCATCAGTACTGGGGAGACCAGTGCCCATATTGGAGACGGCTGAATTTGCAACTTTCTGCAGCTTTTTCTGTTCCTGTGCAGTGACCCCCCCCCCCACCCCCACACCAGACAGTGATGCACCCTGACCGAATGCTCTCCTTGGTACATGCTGTACAGCTTTTTTTCCGATCCTGTGTGGACTCCCTTCAGGCAGTTGGGATCACATTAGGGTTTACGGACAAGGATATGGGTTATCGCTCGAAGACCAGCGGTATAGACTTGGGATAGCCGTAGTCGGATTCAGATGGCCAGAGACTGGACGAGGCTACCCGCTCAGGTCAGCTGGATTACGGAACAAGTTCCAATGGCCCCCTGGGTTTGCAGATTGGTGAAATTGGAGTCCAGGGTCCAGTGTTCAGCCTGTAGGCAGGAGCCGAGTCTGTCACTGTCTGTGGGGCCTGGGATGGTAGTGGTGGGGAGAGTTGAAGCCTGGTTCAAAGTTCAGAGTAAATTTATTATCAAAGTCCATGTATGTCACCATATACAATCCTGGATTAATTTTCTTGGGGGCATTCACAGTGAATACCAGAAACACAATGGAGTCAGTGAAAGACTCTATCCAACAGGACGGACAACAACCAATGTGCAAAATACAACAAACTGTCCAAAAGAAAACAAGACTGATAAAATATATAATAACAATAATAAATAAATATCGAGAAAAGGAGATGATTAGTCCTTGGAAGAGAGTCCAGAGGTTGTGGAAATAGGTCAGTGAAGGGACGAGTGAAGTTATCCTGACTGTTTCAAAAGCCTGATGGTTGAGGGGAGTTTGGGAGGGGGTCGGAATGTTGAGGAGAGAAGAAGAGGGGAAGGGATGAGTTAAGGAGAGAAGAGGAGGGGATGGGAGGGTTGAAGAGAAGAGGAGGGGTGGGAGGGTTGAGGAGAAAGGAAGGGATGGGAGAGTTGAAGAGAAAAGGAAGGGAATGGGATGGTTGAGGAGAGAAGAGGATGGGATCAGAACGTTGAGGACAGAAAAGGGGATAGGATGAGTTGAGAGAAAGGTAGGGGATGGAATTGAGACAAAGGGAGGGAATGAGAGAGTTGAATAGAAAAAGGGAGGGGCGGGATGGTTGAGGAGAGAATGGGATGAGTTGAGAGAAAGGGAAGAGATGGAAGAGTTGAGAGAAGAGGAGGGGATGGGGGTTGAGGAGAGAAGAGGGCATGAGATGAGTTCAGAGAAAAGGAGGGGATGGGGTAGTCGTAGAGAGAGGGAGGGTTGGGAGGGTTGAAAAGGTGGAGGAGAGAAAGGGAAGGGGTACGAGGGTTGAGAGAAGAGAAGGGGATGGGAGGTTTGAGGAGAGGAGGGGATAGGAGGGTTGAAGACAAAAGGGAGGATGGTATGAGTTGAGTAAAAGGGAGGGGATGGAAGAGTTGAGAGAAAGGTGGGGATCAGAAGGTTAAGAGGTGTAGGGTATGGGAGGGTTGAGGAGAGAAGGGAAGGGGATGGGAGTGTTGAGGAGAGAAGAGGAGGGAATGGGAGGGTTAAGGAGAGAAAGAAAGGGGATGGAAATGTTGAGAGAAAGAGAGGGGATGGGAGGTTTGAAGAAAGGAGGAGGGGTGAGAGAGTTGAGAGGAGGAAGGGGTGGGCTGGTTGAGGAGGGGATGGAAAGGTTGAGGAGAGAGGGAGGGGTAGGAGGGTTGAGGAGAGAAGAGGAGGGGTGGGAGGGTTGTGGAAAGGAGGAAGAGGATGGGAGGGTTGAGGAGAAAGGAGGGGATGGGATGAGTTGAGAGAAAGGGGGGATGGAATTGAGGTGAGAAATGGATGGGATGGGAGGGTTGAAGACAAAAGGAAGGGGATAGGATGGTTGAGGAGAGAAAAGGAGGAGTGGGAGGGTTGAGGAGAGAAGAGGATGGCATGGGAAGGTTGAGGAGAGAAGAGGGGATGGAAAAGTTGAGGAGAGAAAGGGAGGGGATCAGAGGGTTGAGAGGTGAAGGAAATGTGAGGGTTAAGGTGAGAAGAGAAGGCGATGTGAGTGTTGGGAGAAGAGGAGGGAATGGGGGGTTGAGGAAACAGGAGGGTAGGAGTATTGAGGAGAGAAGAGGAGTGAAAGGGGGGATAGAATTCAGGAGAGAAAGGGAGAGGTGGGAGAGTTGAGGAGAGAAGAGGAGCGGATAGGGTGTTGAGGAGAGAAGAGGGGATGAGAGTTTGAGAGGAGAAGAGGAGGGGATGGGAGGGTTGAGGAGTGAAGAGGGAATGGGATGAGTTGAGTGAAAGGGAGGAGATGGAAGAGTTGAGGAGAGAAGGGGGGATTGGAGGGTTGAGGAGAGATGGAGGGGATGGGAGTGTTGTGAGAAAAAGAGGGGATAGGATTGAGGAGGAGCGGGTGGATATGTTGAGGAAAGAAAAGGAGGGGATGGATGAGTTGAGAAAAGAGGGAATGTGAGGGTTAAAGAGAAAAGAGGAGGGGATAGGAGTGCTGAGGAGAGAAGAGGAGGGGGTGGGACGTTTGAGGAGAGAGGAGGGGTGGGAGTGTTGAGGAAAGAAGAGGAGGGGATAGGACGTTTGAGGAGAGAGGAGGGGTGGGAGTGTTGAGAGAAGAGGAGGGGATAGGAGGATTGAGGAGAGGAGGGGATAGATGTGTTAAGGAGAGAAAAGGAGGGGATGGGATGAGCTGAGAGAAAGGGAAGAGATGGAAGAGTTGAGAGAAGAAGAGGGGATGGGAGGGTTGAAGAGAGAAGAGGGCATGGGATGAGTTGAGAGAAAGGCAGTGGATGGGAGGGTTGTAGAGAGCAGGAGGGTTGGGAGGGTTGAGAAGGTTGAGGAGAGAAAAGGAGAGGGTGGGAGGGTTTAGGGGAGAAGAGGAGGGGATGGGGTTGAGGAGAGAAAAGGAGGGAATGGGAGGGTTGAGCGAAAGGGGGGCATAGAATTGAGCAGAGAAATGGATGGGATGTGGGGTTTGAAGACAAAAAAGGAGGGGATGGGATGGTTGAGGAGAGAAGAGAATGGCATGGGAGTTTTGAGGCGAGAAAGGGAGGGGATGGAAGGGTTGTGAGAAGAGGAGGGAATTAGATGGTTGAGGAGAGAAGAGGGTATGGAATGAGTTGAGTGAAAGGGAGGGGATAGAATTCAGGAGAGAAAGGGAGGGTTGAGTGTGTTGAGGAGAGAGGAGGAGGGGATGGGAGGGTTCCAGAGAGAAAGGGAGGGGTTGGGAGGGTTTAGGAGAGAAGGGGGGATGGGGAGTTGAGGTGAGAAGAGGACGCGATAGGATGGTTGAAGAGAAAAAGAGGGGATGGGATGAGTTGAGTGAAAGGGAGGGGATGGAAAAGTTGAGAGAAAGGGGTATCAGAGGCTTGTGAGCTGGAGGAGCTGGAGGGGATGGGAGGGTTGAGAGAAGAGGAGGGGATGGGAGTGTTGAGGGGAGAAAGGGAGGGAATGGGAGCGTTGAGGAGGGGATGGGAGGGTTGACGAGGGGATGGGAGGGTTGACGAGGGGATGGGAGGGTTGAGGGGAGAAAGAGAGAATGGGAGATAAGAGGAGGGGAAGGGAGGAGTTGAAGGGGAAGCGAGAGGGTTGAGGAGAGAAGGGGGAAGGGAAGGGGAGGGATGGAATCATTGAGGGGAGAAGGGTGATGAGAGGATTAAGACAGAGGGGAGCAGTCTGTGACGGGAGTGTTTGACTGTCCACCATCCACGCCCAGCTCTGCCCGCCCCGGAGAATGCTGTTGGACCTGTGGGTCCGGTTCCCCGCCCTGGTAATAAACGGTCGCCTCGGAGAGCGGGCGTCAGAGCAGCGACTCCATGCCTCAGTGACGCGGGCACGGTGTTGCTGCTCTCTCGGCGCATGGGATCGCTCAGCACCCGAGCCAAGCGCACCTCACCCAGCGAGGATACGGCCAGCGTTCCCAGAGACCGGAGATGGCAGAACCGGCAATCCCCTCCGCCTCCGTCTGCACCTTCCTCCTGCTCGCATGGCTGACAGGTGAGAGACCACTGAGGGAGCTGCACCATGTCGGGCGGGGGGGGGGGACGGGACTGAGGGAGCTGCACCCTGTCGTGCAGGGTGGGGGATGAGACTGGGGAGCGCCGCACTGTTGGAGGAACAGTACTGAGGGAGCTGCACACTGTCGGAAGGACCGGTCTGAGGGAGCGCCGTACTGTTGGAGGGAGAGTACTGAGTGTGCTGCACACGGTTGGTGGGACGGGACTGGCGGAGCGCCACAGTGTCAGGGGGACGGGACTGAGGGAGCTGCACGCAGTCAGGGGGACGGGACTGGGGAGCACCGCACTGTCAGGGGGACGGGACTGGGGAGCACCGCACTGTCAGGGGGACGGGACTGCGGAGCGCCGCACTGTCAGGGGGACGGGACTGGGGAGCACCGCACTGTCAGGGGGACGGGACTGAGGGAGCACCGCACTGTCAGGGGGACGGGACTGAGGGAGCTGCACACGCAGTCAGGGGGACGGGACTGGGGAGCACCGCACTGTCAGGGGGACGGGACTGAGGCAGCTGCACACGCAGTCAGGAGGACGGGACTGCGGAGCGCCGCACTGTCAGGGGGACGGGACTGGGGAGCACCGCACTGTCAGGGGGACGGGACTGGGGAGCACCGCACTGTCAGGGGGACGGGACTGAGGCAGCTGCACACGCAGTCAGGAGGACGGGACTGCGGAGCGCCGCACTGTCAGGGGGACGGGACTGGGGAGCACCGCACTGTCAGGGGGACGGGACTGGGGAGCACCGCACTGTCAGGGGGACGGGACTGAGGCAGCTGCACACGCAGTCAGGAGGACGGGACTGCGGAGCGCCGCACTGTCAGGGGGACGGGACTGGGGAGCACCGCACTGTCAGGGGGACGGGACTGAGGGAGCTGCACACGCAGTCAGGGGGACGGGACTGAGGGAGCTGCACGCAGTCAGGGGGACGGGACTGGGGAGCACCGCACTGTCAGGGGGACGGGACTGAGGGAGCTGGACACGGTCGGGGGACGGGATTGGGTCAGCTCCATGTTATCAGGAGAGCAAAGCAGAGATCTCTCAACATTTCTCCTGACAGGCCGTTTGTCAGAAGAGAAAGAAAAGCAAAAAAAATGGTGGAGAGGGCGGCAAGAGGGACAAAGAGACAAACGGCAGGCGGGGGGGAGAGAAACAGAGAGCGAGATAACGACAGGCAGAGAAGGGTTAGAAAAGGATTTAGATAGGAAAAGAGAGCAGGGGTGAGTTTGAAGAGAGAGAGAGAGAGATGGGGAAGAGAAAAAAACGGGGAGATGCTGGGAGGGAGAGAGAGAGAAAGGAGAGAGAGATATGAGAATCTTCACACAATACTGGGGGAGATGATGGGAGGGAGAGAGAGAAAAAGAGACAGAGAATCTTGACACAATACTGGGGGAGATGGTGGGAGGGAAAGAGAGAGAGAATCTTCACAAAATATGGGGGAGATAGTGGGCGGGACAGAGAGAAAGAGAGACAGAGAGAGAATCATACATACTGCGGGAGATAGTGGGATGGACAGAGAGAGAGAATCTTGACACAATACTGGGGGAGATGGTGGGAGGGAGAGAGAGAGAATCTTCACACAATACTGGGGGAGATGGTGGGAGGGAGAGAGAGAGAGAATCTTCACACAATACTGGGGGAGATGGTGGGAGGGAGAGAGAGAGAGAGAATTTCCACACAATACTGGGGGAGATGGTGGGAGGGAGAGAGAGAGAAAGGAGTGAGGGAGAGTATCTTCACACAATACTGGGGGAGATGGTGGGAGGGAGAGAGAGAGAATCTTCACACAATACTGGGGCAGATGGTGGGAGGGAGGGAGAGAGAGTGAATCTTCACACAATACTGGGGGAGATGGTGGGGGAAAAAGAGAGAGAGAGAGAGAATTTTCACACAATACTGGGGGAGATGGTGGGAGAGAGAGAGCGAGAGAATCTTCACACAATACTGGAGGAGATGGTGGGAGGGAGAGAGAGAGAAAGGAGTGAGTGAGAGTATCTTCACACAATACTGGGAGAGATGGAGGGAGAGAGAGAGAATCTTCACAGAATACTGGGGGAGATGGTGGGAGGAAGAGAGAGAGAGAATCTGCACACAATGGGGGAGATGTTGGGAGGGAGAGAGAGAATCTTGACACAATACTAGGGGACATGATGGGTGGGAGAGGGAGAGAAAGGAGAGAGGGAGAGTATCTTCACACAATACTGGGGGAGATGGTGGGAGTGAGAGAGAGAGAGAATCTTCACATAATACTGGGGGAGATGGTGTGAGGGAGAGAGAGAGAGAGAATCTTCGCACAATACTGGGGGAGATGCTGGGAGGGAGAGAGAGAATCTTCACACAATACTGGAGGAGATGGTGGGAGGGAGAGATAGAGAGATTCTTAACACAGTACTGGGGGAGATGGGAGTGAGAGAGAGAATCTTCACACAATACTGGAGGAGATGGTGGGAGGGAGAGAGAGAGAGAATCTTCACACAATGCTGGAGGGGATGGAGGGAGGGAGAGAGAGACAGAGAGAATCTTCACACAATACTGGTGGTGATGGTGGGAGGGAGAGAGAGAGAGAATCTTCACACAATACTGCGGTAGATGGTGGGAGGGAGAGAGAGAGAGAA
The DNA here is from genome assembly GCF_963921235.1 of Mobula hypostoma. NCBI lineage: Eukaryota > Metazoa > Chordata > Chondrichthyes > Myliobatiformes > Myliobatidae > Mobula > Mobula hypostoma. Next base: position 115,098,367 of record NC_086099.1, on the reverse strand, counting down.
TCTTCACACAATACTGGGGGAGATGGTGGGAGGGAGAGAGAGAGAATCTTCACACAATACTGTGAAGATTTTCACTCTCTCTCCCACCAACTCCCCCAGTATTGTGTGAAGAATCTCTCTCTCTCTCTCTCTCCCTCCCATCATCACCCCCAGTATTGTGTGAAGATTCTCTCTCTCTTTCTCTCTGTCTCTCCCTCCCACCATCACACTGGGGGTGATGGTGGGAGGGAGAGACAGAGAGAAAGAGAGAGAGAATCTTCACACAATACTGGGGGAGTTGGTGGGAGAGAGAGTGAATCATCTACACAATACTGGGGGAGATGGTGGGGGAAAGAGAGAGAAAGGACAGAGGGAGAGTATCTTCACACAATACTGGGGGAGATGGAGGACAAGAGAGAGATTCTTCACACAATACTGGGGGAGTTGGTGGGAGAGAGAATGAATCATCTACACAATACTGGGGGAGATGGTGGGGGAAAGAGAGAGAAAGGACAGAGGGAGAGTATCTTCACACAATACTGGGGGAGATGGAGGGCGAGAGAGAGAATCTTCACACAATACTGGGGGAGATGGTGGGAGGGAGAGAGTGAGAGAATCTTCACACAATAATGGTGGAGATGTTGGGAGGGAGAGAGAGAGAGAATCTTCACACAATACTGGGGGAGATGGTGGGAGGGAGAGAGAGAAAGAGAGAGAGAGAGAATCTTCACACAATACTGGGGGAGATGGTGGGAGAAAGAGAGAAAGAGAATCTTCAAACAATACTGGGGGAGATGGTGGGAGAGAGAGTGAATCATCTACACAATACTGGGGGAGATGGAGGGCAAGAGAGAGAATCTTCACACAATACTGGGGGAGATGGTGGGAGGAAGAGAGAGAGAGAATCTTGACACAACACTGGGGGACATGGTGGGTGGGAGAGGGAGAGAAAGGAGAGAGGGAGAGGATCTTCACACACTACTGGAGTAGATAGTGGGAGGGTGTGAGAAAGAGAATCTTCACACAATACAGGGGCAGATGGTGGGAGGGAGAGAGAAAGAGAATGTTCACACAATACTCGGGGAGATGGTGGGAGGGAGAAAGAGACAGAATCTTCACAGAATACTGGGGGTGATGATGGGGGGGAGAGAGAGAGAGAGATTCTTCACACAATACTGGGGGAGTTGGTGGGAGAGAGAGTGAATCATCTACACAATACTGGGGGAGATGGTGGGGGAAAGAGAGAGAAAGGACAGAGGGAGAGTATCTTCACACAATACTGGAGGAGATGGAGGGCGAGAGAGAGAATCTTCACACAATACTGGGGGAGATGGTGGGAGGGAGAGAGTGAGAGAATCTTCACACAATAATGGTGGAGATGTTGGGAGGGAGAGAGAGAGAGAGAATCTTCACACAATACTGGGGGAGATGGTGGGAGGGAGAGAGAGAAAGAGAGAGAGAGAGAATCTTCACACAATACTGGGGGAGATGGTGGGAGAAAGAGAGAAAGAGAATCTTCAAACAATACTGGGGGAGATGGTGGGAGAGAGAGTGAATCATCTACATAATACTGGGGGAGATGGTGGGGGAAAGAGAGAGAAAGGACAGAGGGAGAGTATCTTCACACAATACTGGGGGAGATGGAGGGCGAGAGAGAGAATCTTCACACAATACTGGGGGAGATGGTGGGAGGAAGAGAGAGAGAGAATCTTGACACAACACTGGGGACATGGTGGGTGGGAGAGGGAGAGAAAGGAGAGAGGGAGAGGATCTTCACACACTACTGGAGTAGATAGTGGGAGGGTGTGAGAAAGAGAATCTTCACACAATACAGGGGCAGATGGTGGGAGGGAGAGAGAAAGAGAATGTTCACACAATACTCGGGGAGATGGTGGGAGGGAGAAAGAGACAGAATCTTCACAGAATACTGGGGGAGATGGTGGGAGGGAGAGAGAAAGAGAGTGAGAGAATCTTCACACAATACTGGGGGAGATGGTGGGAGGGAGAGAGAGAGAAAGGAGAGAGGGAGAGTATCGTCACACAATACTGGGGGAGATGGTGGGAGGGAGGGAGAGAGAGTGAATCTTCACACAATACTGGGGGAGATGGTGGGGGAAAAAGAGAGAGAGAGAGAGAATTTTCACACAATACTGGGGGAGATGGTGGGAGAGAGAGAGCGAGAGAATCTTCACACAATACTGGAGGAGATGGTGGGAGGGAGAGAGAGAGAAAGGAGTGAGGGAGAGTATCTTCACACAATACTGGGAGAGATGGAGGGAGAGAGAGAGAATCTTCACAGAATACTGGGGGAGATGGTGGGAGGAAGAGAGAGAGAGAATCTTGACACAACACTGGGGGACATGGTGGGTGGGAGAGGGAGAGAAAGGAGAGAGGGAGAGGATCTTCACACACTACTGGAGTAGATAGTGGGAGGGTGTGAGAAAGAGAATCTTCACACAATACAGGGGCAGATGGTGGGAGGGAGAGAGAAAGAGAATGTTCACACAATACTCGGGGAGATGGTGGGAGGGAGAAAGAGACAGAATCTTCACAGAATACTGGAGGTGATGATGGGGGGGAGAGAGAGAGAGAGAGAGATTCTTCACATAATACTGGGGGAGTTGGTGGGAGAGAGAGTGAATCATCTACACAATACTGTGGGAGATGGTGGGGGAAAGAGAGAGAAAGGACAGAGGGAGAGTATCTTCACACAATACTGGGGGAGATGGAGGACAAGAGAGAGATTCTTCACACAATACTGGGGGAGTTGGTGGGAGAGAGAATGAATCATCTACACAATACTGGGGGAGATGGTGGGGGAAAGAGAGAGAAAGGACAGAGGGAGAGTATCTTCACACAATACTGGGGGAGATGGAGGGCGAGAGAGAGAATCTTCACACAATACTGGGGGAGATGGTGGGAGGGAGAGAGTGAGAGAATCTTCACACAATAATGGTGGAGATGTTGGGAGGGAGAGAGAGAGAGAGAATCTTCACACAATACTGGGGGAGATGGTGGGAGGGAGAGAGAGAAAGAGAGAGAGAGAGAATCTTCACACAATACTGGTGGAGATGGTGGGAGAAAGAGAGAAAGAGAATCTTCAAACAATACTGGGGGAGATGGTGGGAGAGAGAGTGAATCATCTACACAATACTGGGGGAGATGGTGGGGGAAAGAGAGAGAAAGGACAGAGGGAGAGTATCTTCACACAATACTGGGGGAGATGGAGGGCGAGAGAGAGAATCTTCACACAATACTGGGGGAGATGGTGGGAGGAAGAGAGAGAGAGAATCTTGACACAACACTGGGGGACATGGTGGGTGGGAGAGGGAGAGAAAGGAGAGAGGGAGAGGATCTTCACACACTACTGGAGTAGATAGTGGGAGGGTGTGAGAAAGAGAATCTTCACACAATACAGGGGCAGATGGTGGGAGGGAGAGAGAAAGAGAATGTTCACACAATACTCGGGGAGATGGTGGGAGGGAGAAAGAGACAGAATCTTCACAGAATACTGGGGGAGATGGTGGGAGGGAGAGAGAAAGAGAGTGAGAGAATCTTCACACAATACTGGGGGAGATGGTGGGAGGGAGAGAGAGAGAATCTTCACACAATACTGGGGGAGATGTTGGGAGGGAGAGAGAGAATCTTCACACAATACTGGAGGAGATGTTGGGAGGGAGAGAGAGAGAGAGAATCTTCACACAATACTGGAGGAGATGTTGGGAGGGAGAGAGAGTGAGAGAATCTTCGCACAATACTGGAGTAGATGGTGGGAGGGTGTGAGAAAGAGAATCTTCACACAATACTGGGGGAGATGGTGTGAGGGAGAGAAAGAGAAAGGAGAGAGGGAGAGTATCAGCACACAATACTGGGGGAGATGGAGGGAGAGAGAGAGAGAATCTTCGCACGATACTGGAGGAGATGGTGGGAGCGAGAGAGAGAGAGAGAATCTTCACAGAATACTGGAGGAGATGGTGGGAGGGAGAGAGAGAAAGAGAGAGAGAATCTTCAGACAATACTGTCGGAGATGGTGGGAGGGAGAGAGAGACAGAATCTTCAAACAATACTGAGGGTGATGGTGGTAGGGAGAGAGAGAATCTTCACACAATACTGGGGGAGATGGTGGGAGAGAGAGAGAGAGAATCTTCACACAATACTGGGGGAGATGTTGGGAGGGAGAGAGAGAGAAGGGAGAGAGAGGCAGAATCTTCACACAATACTGGGGAAGATGGTGGGAGGGAGAGAGAAAGAGAATCTTCACACAATACTGGGAGAGATGGTGGGGAGAGAGAGAATCTTCACACAATACTGGGGGTGATGGTGGTAGAGAGAGAGAGAGAATCTTCACACAATACTGGGGGAGATGGTGGGAGGGAGAGAGAGAGAGAGAGAATCTTCACACAATACTGGGGGTGATGGTGGGAGGGAGAGAGTGAGAGAATCTTCACACAATACTGGAGTAGATGGTGGGAGAGTGTGAGAAAGAGAATCTTCACACAATACAGGGGCAGATGGTGGGAGGGAGAGAGAAAGAGAATGTTCACACAATACTCGGGGAGATGGTGGGAGGGAGAAAGAGACAGAATCTTCACAGAATACTGGGGGAGATGGTGGGAGGGAGAGAGAAAGAGAGTGAGAGAATCTTCACACAATACTGGGGGAGATGGTGGGAGGGAGAGAGAGAGAAAGGAGAGAGGGAGAGTATCGTCACACAATACTGGGGGAGATGGAGGGAGAGAGAGAGAGAATCTTCGCACGATACTGGAGGAGATGGTGGGAGCGAGAGAGAGAAAGAGAGAGAGAATCTTCAGACAATACTGGCGGAGATGGTGGGAGGGAGAGAGAGAGAGAGAATCTTCACACAATACTGGGGGACATGGTGGGAGGGAGAGAGAGAAAGAGAGAGAGAGAGAAAGAATCTTCACACAATACTGGGGGAGATGGTGGGAGAAAGAGAGAAAGAGAATCTTCAAACAATACTGGGGGAGATGGTGGGAGAGAGAGTGAATCATCTACACAATACTGGGGGAGATGGTGGGGGAAAGAGAGAGAAAGGACAGAGGGAGAGTATCTTCACACAATACTGGGGGAGATGGAGGGCGAGAGAGAGAATCTTCACACAATACTGGGGGAGATGGTGGGAGGAAGAGAGAGAGAGAATCTTGACACAACACTGGGGGACATGGTGGGTGGGATAGGGAGAGAAAGGAGAGAGGGAGAGGATCTTCACACACTACTGGGGGAGATGGTGGGAGGGAGAGGGAGAGAGAGAATCTTCACACACTACTGGGGGTGATGGTGGGAGGGAGAGAGTGAGAGAATCTTCACACAATACTGGAGTAGATAGTGGGAGGGTGTGAGAAAGAGAATCTTAACACAATACAGGGGCAGATGGTGAGAGGGAGAGAGAAAGAGAATGTTCACACAATACTCGGGGAAATGGTGGGAGGGAGAAAGAGACAGAATCTTCACAGAATACTGGGGGAGATGGTGTGAGGGAGAGAGAAAGAGAATCAGAGAATCTTCACACAATACTGGGGGAGATGGTGTGAGGGAGAGAAAGAGAAAGGAGAGAGGGAGAGTATCAGCACACAATACTGGGGGAGATGGAGGGAGAGAGAGAGAGAATCTTCGCACGATACTGGAGGAGATGGTGGGAGCGAGAGAGAGAGAGAGAATCTTCACAGAATACTGGAGGAGATGGTGGGAGGGAGTGAGAGAAAGAGAGAGAGAATCTTCAGACAATACTGTCGGAGATGGTGGGAGGGAGAGAGAGACAGAATCTTCAAACAATACTGAGGGTGATGGTGGTAGGGAGAGAGAGAGAATCTTCACACAATACTGGGGGAGATGGTGGGAGAGAGAGAGAGAGAATCTTCACACAATACTGGGGGAGATGTTGGGAGGGAGAGAGAGAGAAGGGAGAGAGAGGCAGAATCTTCACACAATACTGGGGAAGATGGTGGGAGGGAGAGAGAAAGAGAATCTTCACACAATACTGGGGGAGATGGTGGGGAGAGAGAGAATCTTCACACAATACTGGGGGTGATGGTGGTAGAGAGAGAGAATCTTCACACAATACTGGGGGTGATGGTGGGAGGGAGAGAGTGAGAGAATCTTCACACAATACTGGAGTAGATGGTGGGAGAGTGTGAGAAAGAGAATCTTCACACAATACAGGGGCAGATGGTGGGAGGGAGAGAGAAAGAGAATGTTCACACAATACTCGGGGAGATGGTGGGAGGGAGAAAGAGACAGAATCTTCACAGAATACTGGGGGAGATGGTGGGAGGGAGAGAGAAAGAGAGTGAGAGAATCTTCACACAATACTGGGGGAGACGTTGGGAGGGAGAGAGAGAGAAAGGAGAGAGGGAGAGTATCGTCACACAATACTGGGGGAGATGGAGGGAGAGAGAGAGAGAGAATCTTCGCACGATACTGGAGGAGATGGTGGGAGCGAGAGAGAGAAAGAGAGAGAGAATCATCAGACAATACTGGCGGAGATGGTGGGAGGGAGAGAGAGAGAGAGAATGTTCACACAATACTGGGGGAGATGGTGGGAGGGAGAGAGAGAAAGAGAGAGAGAGAGAAAGAATCTTCACACAATACTGGGGGAGATGGTGGGAGAAAGAGATAAAGAGAATCTTCAAACAATACTGGGGGAGATGGTGGGAGAGAGAGTGAATCATCTACACAATACTGGGGGAGATGGTGGGGGAAAGAGAGAGAAAGGACAGAGGGAGAGTATCTTCACACAATACTGGGGGAGATGGAGGGCGAGAGAGAGAATCTTCACACAATACTGGGGGAGATGGTGGGAGGAAGAGAGAGAGAGAATCTTGACACAACACTGGGGGACATGGTGGGTGGGAGAGGGAGAGAAAGGAGAGAGGGAGAGGATCTTCACACACTACTGGGGGAGATGGTGGGAGGGAGAGGGAGAGAGAGAATCTTCACACACTACTGGGGGTGATGGTGGGAGGGAGAGAGTGAGAGAATCTTCACACAATACTGGAGTAGATAATGGGAGGGTGTGAGAAAGAGAATCTTCACACAATACAGGGGCAGATGGTGGGAGGGAGAGAGAAAGAGAATGTTCACACAATACTCGGGGAAATGGTGGGAGGGAGAAAGAGACAGAATCTTCACAGAATACTGGGGGAGATGGTGGGAGGGAGAGAGAAAGAGAGTGAGAGAATCTTCACACAATACTGGGGGAGATGGTGGGAGGGAGAGAGAGAGAAAGGAGAGAGGGAGAGTATCGTCACACAATACTGGGGGAGATGGTGGGAGGGAGAGAGAGAGAGAATCTTCACAGAATACTGGGGGAGATGGTGGGAGGGAGAGAGAGAGAATCTTCACACAATACTGGGGGAGATGTTGGGAGGGAGAGAGAGAATCTTCACACAATACTGGAGGAGATGGTGGGAGGGAGAGAGAGAGAGAGAATCTTCACACAATACTGCGGGTGATGGTGGGAGGGAGAGAGTGAGAGAATCTTCACACAATACTGGAGTAGATGGTGGGAGGGTGTGAGAAAGAGAATCTTCACACAATACTGGGGGAGATGGTGTGAGGGAGAGAAAGAGAAAGGAGAGAGGGAGAGTATCAGCACACAATACTGGGGGAGATGGAGGGAGAGAGAGAGAGAATCTTCGCACGATACTGGAGGAGATGGTGGGAGCGAGAGAGAGAGAGAGAATCTTCACAGAATACTGGAGCAGATGGTGGGAGGGAGAGAGAGAAAGAGAGAGAGAATCTTCAGACAATACTGTCGGAGATGGTGGGAGGGAGAGAGAGACAGAATCTTCAAACAATACTGAGGGTGATGGTGGTAGGGAGAGAGAGAGAATCTTCACACAATACTGGGGGAGATGGTGGGAGAGAGAGAGAGAGAATCTTCACACAATACTGGGGGAGATGTTGGGAGGGAGAGAGAGAGAAGGGAGAGAGCGGCAGAATCTTCACACAATACTGGGGAAGATGGTGGGAGGGAGAGAGAAAGAGAATCTTCACACAATACTGGGGGAGATGGTGGGAGAGAGAGAGAATCTTCACACAATACTGGGGGTGATGGTGGTAGAGAGAGAGAAAGAATCTTCACAAAATACTGGGGGAGATGGTGGGAGGGAGAGAGAGAGAGAGAATCTTCACACAATACTGGGGGTGATGGTGGGAGGGAGAGAGTGAGAGAATCTTCACACAATACTGGAGTAGATGGTGGGAGAGTGTGAGAAAGAGAATCTTCACACAATACAGGGGCAGATGGTGGGAGGGAGAGAGAAAGAGAATGTTCACACAATACTCGGGGAGATGGTGGGAGGGAGAAAGAGAGAGAATCTTCACAGAATACTGGGGGAGATGGTGGGAGGGAGAGAGAGAGAAAGGAGAGAGGGAGAGTATCGTCACACAATACTGGGGGAGATGGAGGGAGAGAGAGAGAGAATCTTCGCACGATACTGGAGGAGATGGTGGGAGCGAGAGAGAGAGAGAATCTTCACACAATACTGGAGGAGATGGTGGGAGGGAGAGAGAGAAAGAGAGAGAGAATCTTCAGACAATACTGGCGGAGATGGTGGGCGGGAGAGAGAGACAGAATCTTCAACAATACTGGGTATGATGGTGGTAGGGAGAGAGAGAGAATCTTCACACAATACTGGGGGAGATGGTGGGAGAGAGAGAGAGAATCTTCACACAATACTGGGGGTGATGGTGGGAGGGAGAGAGAGAGAGAGAATCTTCACACAATACTGGGGGTGATGGTGGGAGGGAGAGAGTGAGAGAATCTTCACACAATACTGGAGTAGATGGTGGGAGAGTGTGAGAAAGAGAATCTTCACACAATACAGGGGCAGATGGTGGGAGGGAGAGAGAAAGAGAATGTTCACACAGTACTCGGGGAGATGGTGGGAGGGAGAAAGAGAGAGAATCTTCACAGAATACTGGGGGAGATGGTGGGAGGGAGAGAGAGAGAAAGGAGAGAGGGAGAGTATCAGCACACAATACTGGGGGAGATGGAGGGAGAGAGAGAGAGAATCTTCGCACGATACTGGAGGAGATGGTGGGAGCGAGAGAGAGAGAGAGAATCTTCACACAATACTGGAGGAGATGGTGGGAGGGAGAGAGAGAAAGAGAGAGAGAATCTTCAGACAATACTGGCGGAGATGGTGGGCGGGAGAGAGAGACAGAATCTTCAACAATACTGGGTATGATGGTGGTAGGGAGAGAGAGAGAATCTTCACACAATACTGGGGGAGATGGTGGGAGAGAGAGAGAGAATCTTCACACAATACTGGGGGAGATGTTGGGAGGGAGAGAGAGAGAAGGGAGAGAGAGGCAGAATGCTCACACAATACTGGGGGTGATGGTGGGAGGGAGAGAGAATCTTCACAGAATACTGGGGGAGATGGTGGGAGGGAGAGAGAGAAAGAGAGAGAGAGAGAGAAAGAATCTTCACACAATACTGGGGGAGATGGTGGGGGAAAGAGAGAGAGAGAGAGAATTTTCACACAATACTGGGGGAGATGGTGGGAGAGAGAGAGAGAGAATCTTCAAACACTACTGGGGGAGATGTTGGGAGGGAGAGAGCGAGAATCTTCACACAATACTGGGGGAGATGGTGGGAGGGAGAGAGAGAGAAAGAATCTTCACACAATACTGGTGGAGATGGTGGGAGGGAGAGAGAAAGAGAATCTTCACACAATACTGGGGGAGATGGTGGTAGGGAGAGAGAGAGAATCTTCACACAGTACTGGGGGAGATGGTGGGAGAGAGAGAGAGAGAGAAAATCTTCACACAATACTGGGGCAGATGGTGGGAGGGAGGGAGAGAGAGTGAATCTTCACACAATACTGGGGGAGATGGTTGGGGGAAAGAGAGAGAGAGAGAGAGAATTTTCACACAATACTGGGGGAGATGGTGGGAGAGAGAGAGCGAGAGAATCTTCACACAATACTGGAGGAGATGGTGAGAGGGAGAGAGAGAGAAAGGAGTGAGGGAGAGTATCTTCACACAATATTGGGGGAGATGGAGGGAGAGAGAGAGAATCTTCACAGAATACTGGGGGAGATGGTGGGAGGAAGAGAGAGAGAGAATCTGCACACGATGGGGGAGATGTTGGGAGGGAGAGAGAGAGAGAAAGAATCTTCACACAATACTGGTGGAGATGGTGGGAGGGAGAGAGAAAGAGAATCTTCACACAATACTGGGGGAGATGGTGGTAGGGAGACAGAGAGAATCTTCACACAGTACTGGGGGAGATGGTGGGAGAGAGAGAGAGAGAGAAAATCTTCACACAATACTGGGGCAGATGGTGGGAGGGAGGGAGAGAGAGTGAATCTTCACACAATACTGGGGGAGATGGTGGGGGAAAGAGAGAGAGAGAGAGAGAGAGAATTTTCACACAATACTGGGGGAGATGGTGGGAGAGAGAGAGCGAGAGAATCTTCACACAATACTGGAGGAGATGGTGAGAGGGAGAGAGAGAGAAAGGAGTGAGGGAGAGTATCTTCACACAATATTGGGGGAGATGGAGGGAGAGAGAGAGAATCTTCACAGAATACTGGGGGAGATGGTGGGAGGAAGAGAGAGAGAGAATCTGCACACGATGGGGGAGATGTTGGGAGGGAGAGAGAGAATCTTGACACAATAATAGGGGACATGGTGGGTGGGAGAGGGAGAGAAAGGAGAGAGGGAGAGTATCTTCACACAATACTGCGGGAGATGGTGGGAGTCAGAGAGAGAGAGAGAGAATATTCACATAATACTGGGGGAGATGGTGTGAGGGAGAGAGAGAGAGAATCTTCGCACAATACTGGGGAAGATGGTGGGAGTGAGAGAGAGAATCTTCACACAATACTGGAGGAGATGGTGGGAGGGAGAGATAGAGAGATTCTTAACACAGTACTGGGGGAGATGGGAGTGAGAGAGAGAATCTTCACACAATACTGGAGGAGATGGTGGGAGGGAGAGATAGAGAGATTCTTAACACTACTGGGGGAGATGGGAGTGAGAGAGAGAATCTTCACACAATACTGGAGGAGATGGTGGGAGGGAGAGAGAGAGAGAATCTTCACACAATGCTGGAGGGGATGGAGGGAGGGAGAGAGAGACAGAGAGAATCTTCACACAATACTGGTGGTGATGGTGGAAGGGAGAGAGAGAGAATCTTCACACAATACTGCGGTAGATGGTGGGAGGGAGAGAGAGAGAGAATCTTCACACAATACTGGGGGAGATGGTGGGAGGGAGAGAGAGAGAATCTTCACAATACTGGGGGTGATGGTGGGAGGGAGAGACAGAGAGAAAGAGAGAGAGAATCTTCACACAATACTGGGGGTGATGGTGGGAGGGAGAGAGAGAGAGAGAGAGATTCTTCACACAATACTGGGGGAGTTGGTGGGAGAGAGAGTGAATCATCTACACAATACTGGGGGAGATGGTGGGGGAAAGAGAGAGAAAGGACAGAGGGAGAGTATCTTCACACAATAGTGGGGGAGATGGAGGGCAAGAGAGAGATTCTTCACACAATACTGGGGGAGTTGGTGGGAGAGAGAATGAATCATCTACACAATACTGGGGGAGATGGTGGGAGGTAGAGTCTGAGAGAATCTTCACACAATAATGGTGGAGATGGTGGGAGGGAGAGAGAGAGAGAGAATCTTCACACAATACTGGGGGAGATGGTGGGTGGGAGAGAGAAAGAGAGTGAGAGAATCTTAACACAATACTGGGGAGATGGAGGGAGAGAGAGAGAGAATCTTCGCACGATACTGGAGGAGATGGTGGGAGGGAGAGAGAGAGAGAGAATCTTCACACAATACTGGAGGAGATGGTGGGAGGGAGAGAGAGAGAATCTTCACACAATACTGGGGGAGATGGTGGGAGGGAGAGAGAGAGTGAATCTTCACACAATACCTGGGGAGATGGTGGGAGAGAAAGAGAGAATCTTCACACAATACTGGGGGAGATCAGGGGAGGGAGAGAGAGACAGAATCTTGACACAATACTGGGGGTGATGGTGGTAGGGAGAGAGAGAGAATCTTCACACAATACTGGGGGAGATGGTGGGAGAGAGAGAGAGAGAATCTTCACACAATACTGGGGTAGATGTTGGGAGGGAGAGAGAGAGAAGGGAGAGAGAGGCAGAATCTTCACACAATACTGGGGAAGATGTTGGGAGGGAGAGAGATAGAGAATCTTCACACAATACTGCGGGAGATGATGGGAGGGAGAGAGAGAAAGAATCTTCACACAATACTGGGGGAGATGGTGGGAGGGAGACAGAGAGAATCTTCACACAATACTGGGGGAGATGGTCAGAGGGAGAGAGAGAGAGAATCTTCACACAATACTGGGGGAGATGGTGGGAGAGAGAGAGAGAGAATCTTCACACAATACTGGGGGAGATGGTCGGAGGGAGAGAGAGAATATTCACACAATACTGGGGGAGATGGTGGGAGAGAGAGAGAGAATCTTCACACAATACTGGGGGAGATGATGGGAGAGAGAGAGAGAGAATCTTCACACAATACTGGGGGAGATGGTGGGAGGGAGAGAGAGAAAGAGATAGAGAGAGAGAGAATCTTCACACAATACTGGTGGAGATGGTGGGAGAGAGAGAGAGAGAATCTTCACAGAATACTGGGGGAGATGGTGGGAGGGAGAGAGAGAGATTCTTCACACAATACTGGGGGAGTTGGTGGGAAAGAGAGAGAGAATTTTCACACAATACTGGGGGAGATGGTGGGGGAAAGAGAGAAAGAGAATTTTCACACAATACTGGGGGAGATGGTGGCAGGGAGAGAGAAAGAGAGAGAGAGAATCTTCACACAATACTGGAGGAGATGGTGGGAGGGAGAGAGAGAGAAAGGAGAGAGGGAGAGTATCTTCACACAATACTGGGGGAGATTGAGAAGAGAGAGAGAATCTTCACAGAATACTGGGGGAGATGGTGGGAGGGAGAGAGGGAGACAATCTTCACACAATAATGGGGGAGATGGTGGGAGGGAGAGACAGAATCTTGACACAATACTAGGGGACATGGTGGGTGGGAGAGGGAGAGAAAGGAGAGAGGGATAGTATCTTCACACAATACTGGGGGAGATGGTGCGAGTGAGAGAGAGAGAGAGAGAATCTTCACACAAAACTGGAGTAGATGGTTGGAGGGTGAGAGAAAGAGAATCTTCACACAATACAGGGGCAGAAGTTGGGAGGGACAGAGAAAGAGAATGTTCACACAATACTCGGGGAGATGGTGGGAGGGAGAAAGAGAGAGAATCTTCACACAATACTGGAGGAGATGGTGGGAGTGAGAGAGAGAAAGAGAGAGTGAATCTTCACACTATACTGGGGGTGTTGGTGGGAGGGAGAGAGAGAATCTTCACACAATACTTTGGGAGATGGGAGGGAGAGAGAGAGAATCTTCACACAATACTGGGGGAGATGGTGGGAGGGAGAGAGAGAGTGAATCTTCACACAATACTGGGGGAGTTGGTGGGAGAGAAAGAGAGAATCTTCACACATTACTGGGGGAGATCAGGGGAGGGAGAGAGAGACAGAATCTTGACACAATACTGGGGGTGATGGTGGTAGGGAGAGAGAGAGAATCTTCACACAATACTGGGGGAGATGGTGGGAGAGAGAGAGAGAATCTTCACACAATACTGGGGTAGATGTTGGGAGGGAGAGAGAGAGAACGGAGAGAGAGGCAGAATCTTCACACAATACTGGGGAAGATGGTGAGAGGGAGAGAGAGAGAGAATCTTCACACAATACTGGGGAGATGGTGGGAGAAGAGAGAGAGATAGAGAATCTTCACACAATACTGCGGGAGATGATGGGAGGGAGAGAGAGAAAGAATCTTCACACAATACTGGGGGAGATGGTGGGAGGGAGACAGAGAGAATCTTCACACAATACTGGGGGAGATGGTCAGAGGGAGAGAGAGAGAGAATCTTCACACAATACTGGGGAAGATGGTGGGAGAGAGAGAGAGAATCTTCACACAATACTGGGGGAGATGGTCGGAGGGAGAGAGAGAATATTCACACAATACTGGGGGAGATGGTGGGAGAGAGAGATAGAGAATCTTCACACAATACTGGGGGAGATGATGGGAGAGAGAGAGAGAGAATCTTCACACAATACTGGGGGAGATGGTGGGAGGGAGAGAGAGAAAGAGATAGAGAGAGAGAGAATCTTCACACAATACTGGTGGAGATGGTGGGAGAGAGAGAGAGAGAGAATCTTCACAGAATACTGGTGGAGATGGTGGGAGGGAGAGAGAGAGATTCTTCACACAATACTGGGGGAGTTGGTGGGAAAGAGAGAGAGAATCTTGACACAATACTGGGGGAGATGGTGGGGGAAAGAGAGAGAGAGAGAGAGAGAATTTTCACACAATACTGGGGGAGATGGTGGCAGGGAGAGAGAAAGAGAGAGAGAGAATCTTCACAGAATACTGGAGGAGATGGTGGGAGGGAGAGAGAGAGAAAGGAGAGAGGGAGAGTATCTTCACACAATACTGGGGGAGATTGAGGGAGAGAGAGAGAATCTTCACAGAATACTGGGGGAGATGGTGGGAGGGAGAGAGAGAGAGAATCTTCACACAATAATGGGGGAGATGGTGGGAGGGAGAGAGAGAATCTTGACACAATACTAGGGGACATGGTGGGTGGGAGAGGGAGAGAAAGGAGAGAGGGATAGTATCTTCACACAATACTGGGGGAGATGGTGCGAGTGAGAGAGAGAGAGAGAATCTTCACACAAAACTGGAGTAGATGGTTGGAGGGTGAGAGAACGAGAATCTTCACACAATACAGGGGCAGAAGGTGGGAGGGACAGAGAAAGAGAATGTTTACACAATACTCGGGGAGATGGTGGGAGGGAGAAACAGAGAGAATCTTCACAGAATACTGGGGGAGATGGTGGGAGGGAGAGAGAAAGAGAGTGAGAGAATCTTCAAACAATACTGGGGGAGATGGTCGGAGGGAGATAGAGAGAGAATCCTCACACAATACTGGGGGAGATGGGAGAGAGAGAGAGAGAATCTTCACACAATACTGGGGGAGATGGTGGGAGGGAGAGAGAGAAAGAGATAGAGAGAGAGAGAATCTTCACACAATACTGGTGGAGATGGTGGGAGAGAGAGAGAGAGAGAATCTTCACAGAATACTGGGGGAGATGGTGGGAGGGAGAGAGAGAGATTCTTCACACAATACTGGGGGAGTTGGTGGGAAAGAGAGAGAGAATCTTCACACAATACTGGGGGAGATGGTGGGGGAAAGAGAGAGAGAGAGAGAGAGAGAATTTTCACACAGTACTGGGGGAGATGGTGGCAGGGAGAGAGAAAGAGAGAGAGAGAATCTTCACACAATACTGGAGGAGATGGTGGGAGGGAGAGAGAGAGAAAGGAGAAAGGGAGAGTATCTTCACACAATACTGGGGGAGATTGAGGGAGAGAGAGAGAATCTTCACAGAATACTGGGGGAGATGGTGGGAGGGAGAGAGAGAGAGAATCTTCACACAATAATGGGGGAGATGGTGGGAGGGAGAGAGAGAATCTTGACACAATACTAGGGGACATGGTGGGTGGGAGAGGGAGAGAAAGAAGAGAGGGATAGTATCTTCACACAATACTGGGGGAGATGGTGCGAGTGAGAGAGAGAGAGAGAATCTTCACATAACACTGGGGGAGATGGTGTGAGGGAGAGTGAGAGAGAATCTTCACACAATACTGGGGGAGATGGTGGGAGGGAGAGAGAGAGAATCTTCACACAATACTGGAAGAGATGGTGGGAGGGAGAGAGAGAGAGATTCTTAACACAGTACTGGGGGAGATTGGAGTGAGAGAGATAATCTTCACACAATACTGGGGGTGATGGTGGGAGGGAGAGAGAGAGAGAGAATCTTCACACAATACTGGGGGAGTTGGTGGGAGAGAGAGAGAGAGAATCTTCACACAATACTGGGGGAGATCGTGGGAGGGAGAGAGAGAGTATCTTCATACAATACTGGGGGAGATGGTCAGAGGGAGAGAGAGAGAGAATCTTCACACAATACTGGGGGAGATGGTGGGAGAGAGAGAGAGAGAGAATCTTCACACAATACTGGGGAGATGGTCGGAGGGACAGAGAGAATATTCACACAATACTGGGGGAGATGGTGGGAGAGAGAGAGAGAGAATCTTCACACAATACTGGGGGAGATGATGGGAGAGAGAGAGAGAGAATCTTCACACAATACTGGGGGAGATGGTGGGAGAGAGAAAAAGAGAGAGAGAGAATCTTCAAACAATACTGGGGGAGATGGTCGGAGGGAGAGAGAGAGAGAATCCTCACACAATACTGGGGGAGATGGTGGGAGAGAGAGAGAGAGAATCTTCACACAATACTGGGGGAGATGGTGGGAGGGAGAGAGAGAAAGAGATAGAGAGGGAGAGAATCTTCACACAATACTGGTGGAGATGGTGGGAGAGAGAGAGAGAGAGAATCTTCACAAAATACTGGGGGAGATGGTGGGAGGGGGAGAGAGAGATTCTTCACACAATACTGGGGGAGTTGGTGGGAAAGAGATAGAGAATCTTCAGACAATACTGGGGGAGATGGTGGGGGAAAGAGAGAGAGAGAGAGAGAGAGAGAATTTTCACACAGTACTGGGGGAGATGGTGGCAGGGAGAGAGAAAGAGAGAGAGAGAATCTTCACACAATACTGGAGGAGATGGTGGGAGGGAGAGAGAGAGAAAGGAGAGAGGGAGAGTATCTTCACACAATACTGGGGGAGATTGAGGGAGAGAGAGGGAATCTTCACAGAATACTGAGGGAGATGGTGGGAGGGAGAGAGAGAGAGAATCTTTACACAATAATGGGGGAGATGGTGGGAGGGAGAGAGAGAATCTTGACACAATACTAGGGGACATGGTGGGTGGGAGAGGGAGAGAAAGGAGAGAGGGATAGTATCTTCACACAATACTGGGGGAGATGGTGCGAGTCAGAGAGAGAGAGAGAATCTTCACATAACACTGGGGGAGATGGTGTGAGGGAGAGAGAGACAGAATCTTCACACAATACTGGGGGAGATGGTGGGAGGGAGAGAGGGAGAATCTTCACACAATACTGGAAGAGATGGTGGGAGGGAGAGAGAGAGAGATTCTTAACACAGTACTGGGGGAGATTGGAGTGAGAGAGAATCTTCACACAATACTGGAGGAGATGGTGGCAGGAAAGAGAGAGAGAGAGAGAGAATCTTCACACAATACTGGGGGTGATGGAGGGAGAGAGAGAGAGAGAGTATCTTCACACAATACTGGGGGAGTTGGTGGGAGAGAGAGAGAGAGAATCTTCACACAATACTGGGGGAGATGGTGGGAGGGAGAGAGAGAGAGATTCTTAACACAGTACTGGGGGAGATGGGAGTGAGAGAGATAATCTTCACACAATACTGGGGGTGATGGTGGGAGGGAGAGAGAGAGAGAGAGAGAATCTTCACACAATACTGGGGGAGTTGGTGGGAGAGAGAGAGAGAGAATCTTCACACAATACTGGGGGAGATCGTGGGAGGGAGAGAGAGAGAATCTTCACACAATACTGGGGGAGATGGAGGGAGAGAGAGAGAATCTTCACACAATACTGGGTGAGATGGTGGGAGGGAGAGAGAGAGAATCTTCACACAATAATGGGGGTGATGGTGGGAGGGAGAGAGAGAGAGAATCTTGACACAATACTGGGGGAGATGGTGGGTGCGAAAGGGAGAGAAAGGAGAGAGGGAGAGTATCTTCACACACTACTGGGGGAGATGGAGGGAGAGAGACAGAATCTTCACACAATACTGAGGGAGATGGTGGGAGGGAGAGAGAGAGAATCTTAACACAATACTGGGGGAGATGGTGGGAGGGAGAGAGAGAGAGATTCTTAACACAGTACTAGGGGAGATTGGAGTGAGAGAGAGAATCTTCACACAATACTGGAGGAGATGGTGGGAGGGAGAGAGAGAGAGAGAATCTTCACACAATACTGGGGGTGATGGAGGGAGAGAGAGAGAGAATCTTCACACAATACTGGGGGAGTTGGTGGGAGAGAGAGAGAGAATCATCACACAATACTGGGGGAGATGGTGGGAGGGAGAGAGAGAGATTCTTAACACAGTACTGGGGGAGATGGGAGTGAGAGAGAGAATCTTCACACAATACTGGGGGTGATGGTGGGAGGGAGAGAGAGAGAGAGAGAGAATCTTCACACAATACTGGGGGAGTTGGTGGGAGAGAGAGAGAGAATCTTCACACAATACTGGGGGAGATGGAGGGAGAGAGAGAGAATCTTCAAACAATACTGGGGGAGATGGTGGGAGGGAGAGAGAGAGAATCTTCACACAATACTGGGGAAGATGGTGGGAGGGAGAGAGAGAAAGAGAGAGAGAGAGAGAGAGAATCTTCACACAATACTGGGGGAGATGGTGGGAGGGAGAGAGAAAGAGAATCTTCACACAATACTGGGGAGAGGGTGGGAGGGAGAGAGAGAGAGAATCTTCACAGAATACTGGGGGAGATGGTGGGAGGGAGAGAGAAAGATTCTTCACACAATACTGGGGGAGTTGGTGGGAGAGAGAGAGAATCTTCACACAATAATGGGGGAGATGGTGGGGGAAAGAGAGAGAGAGAGAGAGAGAGAATCTTCACACAATACTGGAGGAGATGGTGGGAGGGAGAGAGAGAGAAAGGAGTGAGGGAGAGTATCTTCACACAATACTCGGGGAGATGGAGGGAGAGAGAGAGAATCTTCACAGAATTCTGGGGGAGATGGTGGGAGGAAGAGAGAGAGAGAATCTGCACACAATAATGGGGGAGACGGTGGGAGGGAGAGAGAGAATTTTGACACAATACTAGGGGACATGGTGGGTGGGAGAGGGAGAGAAAGGAGAGAGGGAGAGTATCTTCACACAATACTGGGGGAGATGGTGGGAGTGAGAGAGAGAGAGAGAGAATCTTCACATAATACTGGGGGAGATGGTGTGAGGGAGAGAGAGAGAGAGAGAATCTTCACACAATACTGGGGGAGATGGAGGGAGGGAGAGAGAGAGAATCTTCACACAATACTGCAGTAGATGGTGGGAGGGAGAGAGAGAGAGAATCTTCACACAATACTGGGTGAGATGGTGGGAGGGAGAGAGAGAGAATCTTCACACAATACTGGGGGTGATGGTGGGAGGGAGAGACAGAGAGAAAGAGAGAGAGAGAAACAGAGAGAGAATCTGCACACAATACTGGAGGTGATGGTGGGAGGGAGAAAGAGAGAGAGAGAATCTTCACACAATACTGGGGGTGATGGTGTGAGGTAGAGCGAGAGAGATTCTTCACACAATACTGGGGGAGATGGTGGGGGAAAGAGAGAGAGAGAGAGAAGCTTCACATAATACTAGAGGAGATGGTGTCAGGGAGAGAGAAAGAGAGTAAGAGAATCTTCACACAATACTGGAGTAGATGGTGGGAGGGAGAGAGAGAAAGAGAGAGAGAATCTTCACACTATACTGGGGATGTTGGTGGGAGGGAGAGAGAGAATCTTCACACAATACTGGGGTTAGATGGGAGAGAGAGAGAGAATCTTCACACAATACTGGGGAAGATGGTGGGAGGGAGAGAGAGAGAATCTTCACACAATACTGGAAGAGATGGTGGGAGGGAGAGAGAGAGAGATTCTTAACACAGTACTGGGGGAGATTGGAGTGAGAGAGAGAATCTTCACACAATACTGGAGGAGATGGTGGGAGGGAGAGAGAGAGAGAGAATCTTCACACAATACTGGGGGTGATGGAGGGAGAGAGAGAGAGAATCTTCACACAATACTGGGGGAGTTGGTGGGAGAGAGAGAGAGAATCATCACACAATACTGGGGGAGATGGTGGGAGAGAGAGAGAGATTCTTAACACAGTACTGGGGGAGATGGTGGGAGGGAGAGAGAGAGAGAGAGAGAATCTTCACACAATACTGGGGGAGTTGGTGGGAGAGAGAGAGAGAATCTTCACACAATACTGGGGGAGATGGTGGGAGGGAGAGAGAGAGAGAATCTTCACACAATACTGGGGGAGATGGAGGGAGAGAGAGAGAATCTTCACACAATACTGGGGGAGATGGTGGGAGGGAGAGAAAGAGAATCTTCACACAATACTGGGGAAGATGGTGGGAGGGAGAGAGAGAAAGAGAGAGAGAGAGAGAGAGAATCTTCACACAATACTGGGGGAGATGGTGGGAGGGAGAGAGAAAGAGAATCTTAACACAATACTGGGGAGAGGGTGGGAGGGAGAGAGAGAGAATCTTCACAGAATACTGGGGGAGATGGTGGGAGGGAGAGAGAAAGATTCTTCACACAATACTGGGGGAGTTGGTGGGAGAGAGAGAGAATCTTCACACAATAATGGGGGAGATGGTGGGGGAAAGAGAGAGAGAGAGAGAGAGAGAATTTTCACACAATACTGGGGGAGATGGTGGCAGGGAGAGAGAAAGAGAGAGAGAGAATCTTCACACAATACTGGAGGAGATGGTGGGAGGGAGAGAGAGAAAGGAGTGAGGGAGAGTATCTTCACACAATACTCGGGGAGATGGAGGGAGAGAGAGAGAATCTTCACAGAATTCTGGGGGAGATGGTGGGAGGAAGAGAGAGAGAGAATCTGCACACAATAATGGGGGAGACGGTGGGAGGGAGAGAGAGAATTTTGACACAATACTAGGGGACATGGTGGGTGGGAGAGGGAGAGAAAGGAGAGAGGGAGAGTATCTTCACACAATACTGGGGGAGATGGTGGGAGTGAGAGAGAGAGAGAGAGAATCTTCACATAATACTGGGGGAGATGGTGTGAGGGAGAGAGAGAGAGAGAGAATCTTCACACAATACTGGGGGAGATGGAGGGAGGGAGAGAGAGAGAATCTTCACACAATACTGCGGTAGATGGTGGGAGGGAGAGAGAGAGAGAATCTTCACACAATACTGGGTGAGATGGTGGGAGGGAGAGAGAGAGAATCTTCACACAATACTGGGGGTGATGGTGGGAGGGAGAGACAGAGAAAGAGAGAGAGAGAAACAGAGAGAGAATCTGCACACAATACTGGAGGTGATGGTGTGAGGGAGAAAGAGAGAGAGAGAATCTTCACACAATACTGGGGGTGATGGTGGGAGGTAGAGCGAGAGAGATTCTTCACACAATACTGGGGGAGATGGTGGGGGAAAGAGAGAGAGAGAGAGAAGCTTCACATAATACTGGAGGAGATGGTGTCAGGGAGAGAGAAAGAGAGTAAGAGAATCTTCACACAATACTGGAGTAGATGGTGGGAGGGAGAGAGAGAAAGAGAGAGAGAATCTTCACACTATACTGGGGGTGTTGGTGGGAGGGAGAGAGAGAATCTTCACACAATACTGGGGTTAGTTGGGAGAGAGAGAGAGAATCTTCACACAATACTGGGGGAGATGGTGGGAGGGAGAGAGAGAGAGAAAATCCTCATACAATACTGGGGGAGATGGTGGGAGGGAGAGAGAGAGTGAATCTTCACACAATACTGGCGG
This sequence comes from Mobula hypostoma, assembly GCF_963921235.1. Taxonomy (NCBI): domain Eukaryota; kingdom Metazoa; phylum Chordata; class Chondrichthyes; order Myliobatiformes; family Myliobatidae; genus Mobula; species Mobula hypostoma. The sequence goes on along the minus strand of NC_086099.1, from coordinate 115,076,840 downwards.
AGATGGTGGGAGAGAGAGAGAGATAGAATCTTCACACAATACTAGGGGTGATGGTGGTAGGGAGAGAGAGAGAATCATCACACAATACTGGGGAAGATGGTGGGAGAGAGAGAGAGAGAATCTTCACACAATACTGGGGGAGATGTTGGGAGGGAGAGAGTGAGAATCTTCACACAATACTGGGGGTGATGGTGGGAGGGAGAGAGTGAGAATCTTCACACAATGCTGGGGGAGATGGTGGGAGGGAGAGAGAGAGAGAGAGAATCTTCACACAATACTGGGGGAGATGATTGGAGGGAGAGAGAGAAAGAATCTTCACACAATACTGGGGGAGATGGCTGGAGGGAGAGAGAGAGAGAGAGAATCTTCACTCAATACTGGGGGAGATCGTGGGAGGGAGAGAGAGAGAGAGAGAATCCTCACACAATACTGGGGGAGATGATGGGAGGGAGAGAGAGAAAGAATCTTCACACTGTACTGGGGGAGATGGTGGGAGGGAGAGAGAGAATCTTCACACAATACTGGGGGAGATGGTGGGAGGGAGAGAGAGAGAATCTTCACACAATACTGGGGGAGATGGTGGGAGGGAGAGGGAGAGTGAATCTTCACACAATACTGGGGGTGATGGTGGGTGGGATGGAGAAAGAGAGAATCTTCACTCAATACTGGGGGAGATGGTGGCAGGGAGAGAGAGAGAGGGAGAGTATCTTCACACAATACTGGGGGAGATGGAGGGAGTTAGAGAGAATCTTCACACAATACTGGGGGAGATGGTGGGAGGGAGATACAGCGAGAATCTTCACACGATACTAGGGGAGATGGTCGGAGTTAGAGAGAGAGAGAGAATCTTCACATAATACTGTGGGATATGGTGTGAGGGAGAGACAGAGAGAGAGAGAGAGAGAATCTTCACACAATGCTGGGGAGATGTTGCTATGGAGAGAGAGAGAAAGGAGAGAGAGAGTGAATCTTCACACAATACTGGAGGAGATGGTGGGAGAGAGAGAGAGAATCTTCACACACTACTGGGGGTGATAGTGGGAGGGAGAGAGAGAGATTCTTCACACAATACTTGGGGAGATGTTGGGACGGAGAGAGAATCTTCACACAATACCGGGTTGATGGTGGGAGGGAGAGGGAGAGAATCTTCACACAGTACTTGGGCAGTTGGTGGGAGAGAGAGGAGAATCTTCACACAATACTGGTGGAGATGGTGGGAGGGAGGGAGAGAGAGAATCTTCACACAATACTGGGGGAAATGGTGGGAGGGAGAGAGAGAGAGAATCTTCACACAATACTGTGGGAGATGGTGGGAGGGAGAGTGAGAGAGAGAATCTTCACACAATACTGGGGGTGATGGTGGGAGGGAGAAAGAGAGAGAGAGAATCTTCACACAATACTGGGGGTGATGGTGGGAGGGAGAGCGAGAGAGATTCTTCACACAATACTGGGGGAGTTGGTGGGAGGGAGGGAGAGAGAGAATCCTCACAGAATACTGGGGGAGATGGTGGGAGGGAGACAGAGAGATTCTTCACACAATACTGGGGGATTTGGTGGGAGAGAGAGAGATAATCTTCACACAATACTGGGGGAGATGGTGGGGGAAAGAGAGAGAGAGAGAGAAGCTTCACATAATACTGGAGGAGATGGTGTCAGGGAGAGAGAAAGAGAGTAAGAGAATCTTCACACAATACTGGGGTAGATGGTGGGAGGGAGAGAGAGAAAGAGAGAGAGAATCTTCACACTATACTGGGGGTGTTGGTGGGAGGGAGAGAGAAAATCTTCACACAATACTGGGGTTAGATGGGAGAGAGAGAGAGAATCTTCACACAATACTGGGGGAGATGGTGGGAGGGAGAGAGAGAGAGAAAATCTTCATACAATACTGGGGGAGATGGTGGGAGGGAGAGAGAGAGAGTGAATCTTCACACAATACTGGGGGAGATGGTGGGAGAGAGAGAGAGACAGAATCTTCACACAATACTAGGGGTGATGGTGGTAGGGAGAGAGAGAGAATCATCACACAATACTGGGGGAGATGGTGGGAGAGAGAGAGAGAGAATCTTCACACAATACTGGGGGAGATGTTGGGAGGGAGAGAGATAGAAGGGAGAGAGTGAGAATCTTCACACAATACTGGGGGTGATGGTGGGAGGGAGAGAGTGAGAATCTTCACACAATGCTGGGGGAGATGGTGGGAGGGAGAGAGAGAGAGAGAGAGAATCTTCACACAATACTGGGGGAGATGATTGGAGGGAGAGAGAGAAAGAATCTTCACACAATACTGGGGGAGATGGCTGGAGGGAGAGAGAGAGAGAGAGAATCTTCACTCAATACTGGGGGAGATCGTGGGAGGGAGACAGAGAGAGAGAGAATCCTCACACAATACTGGGGGAGATGATGGGAGGGAGAGAGAGAAAGAATCTTCACACTGTACTGGGGGAGATGGTGGGAGGGAGAGAGAGAGAATCTTCACACAATACTGGGGGAGATGGTGGGAGGGAGAGGGAGAGTGAATCTTCACACAATACTGGGGGTGATGGTGGGTGGGATGGAGAGAGAGAGAATCTTCACTCAATACTGGGGGCGATGGTGGCAGGGAGAGAGAGAGAGGGAGAGTATCTTCACACAATACTGGGGGAGATGGAGGGAGTTAGAGAGAATCTTCACACAATACTGGGGGAGATGGTGGGAGGGAGATACAGCGAGAATCTTCACACGATACTAGGGGAGATGGTCGGAGTGAGAGAGAGAGAGAGAGAATCTTCATACAATACTGGGGGAGATGGTGGGAGGGAGAGAGAGAAAGAGAGAGAGAATCTTCACACAATACGGGGGTAGATGGTGGAAGGGAGAGAGAGAGAGAATCTTCACACTATACTGGGGGAGATGTTGGGAGGGAGAGAGCGATAGAATCTTCACACAATACTGGGGGAGATGGTGGGGGGGAGAGAGAGAGAAACAGCTCTTCTCACTGCAGCCACTGTGCACCAGAAGACTGTATGTGGATGTGGGGGAGGTGGGGTAGAGGTTTGGAGAGGTGGATGGGAAACCCATCGAGTATCTGGGATGCTGGGTCCAGAGTACCACACACGCAAACTGCTGGAGAAACTGAGCAGGTCAGGCAGTGTCTCTGGTGCAGAATGAGCAGTGGACGGTTCACACCAAGACCCATGTTATGATGAAGGTTCTCGGCTGGTCCTGCTGCACTCCATTCTGACCTGAATGGCGTTGATCTTGGGAGATGCTGAAGCTGTACCCACCTTGGGAAGTTCATTACCGAGACGGGGAGGGGTTTGGGTGTAACGTTTGTAACTCCAGAAAACATTTGAAAGAAAAACATGGGGAGACCAGGATAAAGGTGTACCCTTCATTTTTACTTCTCGTGAGGTACGCCCATGTGATGTAGTGGCATGATGACGTACGCCATGCATGTACTTTTATACAAAACCCATGGAGATTTATATAAACAACAAATATTGCTTCATCAAAAATTATATTTACAAGATTACTCAAATATTACCAAAACATTAAAAACACAACTAAGGACCAGATGGAATTACACAGACAGGGATAGGTGCATGGGACAGAGGGGGTTACAGAGGCAGGGAGGGTGTAGGGGACAGAGGGGGTTACAGAGACAGGGAGGGGTGTTGAGATGATGAGATTACAGAGACAAGGGAGGGGTGTAGGGTCTAGCGGGGGTTACAGAGACAGGGAAGGGTGAAGGGGCTAGAGGGGGTTACAGAGACAGAGAGGGGTGTAGGGGACACAGGGGTTACAGAGATGGGGAGGTGTGAAGGGGCTAGAGGGGGTTGCATTGATGGGGAGGGGTGTAGGGGACAGAGGGGGTTACAGAGATGGAAAGGGGTGTAGGGGACACAGGGGTTACAGAGATGAGGTGGGATGTAGGGGATAAAGGGGTGTGGGGTTTCAGAGTGAGGGATGGGTGTGAAAGATTTTTGTATGAAGGTATGTGCATTGAACGGTAGTCAGGCTGATTGGATGTGCTGGGTTTGTGTACGGACACTGGGTGGAGCCATGTTTTCAATGCTCTGGAGGGAGTGTAGGCTCCCCACCCATCTTATCCCCCACCCTGGAGAGTGCAGTGGAAGGTACTGGTTTCGGGTAGACCGGTCTGACCACATTGCCGTCGTTCTCTCGGGATGACAGCAACCTGTAGGAAGTGGGTGGGAACTTTATCACAGCAACAAAACAAAGTTCAAATCCCCGGGAGCATGAGAAGGGAACCAGGGAACAGGCATTAGGGTGTCTGCAACTGGAGCAAATAGCTGATAGGCTTGTAAAAGTGACAAGGTAGATAGCAACTTGCAAAACCTTTTACAGTATTAGGGATCTGGGTTTAATTCCCACTGCGGATGTTAAGGGGTGATATGCTCGCCCCGTGGCCATGTGGATGCCTCGGCTTCCTCCTGCATGATGGGATGGGTTAGCAAGCTGTGGACAGGCTGTGCTGGCACCAGAAACACAGGGACTCCTGCCAGCTGTGCCCAGCACATCCTCTAACTGTGTGGGTTACTAGTGCATCTAGAGAATATCACTGAATGTTTCGATGTTCATTCGACAAAAATAATCTTAAAATCCTCAGCAACACACACGAAATGCTGGAGGAGCTCAGCAGGCCAGTCAGCATTTAGGAAAAGAGTGAAGAGTCGACGTTTTGGGCCAAGACTCTTCTTCAGGATCAAAACCTTAACCCCGCACAAATAGAGTCAGGCTGCCTGGAGCCTGCAGCTGGCCCAGAAGGTTGAGGCGGATTTAATCTCCTGGGGCAGGTCAGTGAGAGGGTTCAGTAAGTCAGTGTGTAGATAGACTGATCTGTCACCACTTCTGTCCTCTGCTTCAGGTCACTCGGGGGCTGTGAGGATTACATCAGCCGGTCCTCAGACCGTTCACGTGGCAGAAGGCGACGATATTCAGATCCAATGTGTGTTCAAGCTGGAACCCAGTGATGAAGGAGAACTGGATATCGAATGGAGCATCATCAACCCCGACACCACCAAACCAGACCTTGTCGTAAGTCACACAGTCCCATCATACACTGACCCAAAACACTCCCTGGGACAGGTCAGACACAGAGTGAAGCTCCCTCAGCACTGTCACATCACACACTCCCAGGGTTAGATACAGAGTGAAACTCCCTCCACACGGTCCCCTCACACACTCCCAGGGTTAGACACTGAGTGAAACTCCCTCTACACTGTCCCATCACACACTCCCAGGGTCAGACACAGAGTGAAACCCCCTCTACACTGTCACATCACACACTCCCAGGGTTAGATACAGAGTGAAACTCCCTCCACACTGTCCCCTCACACACTCCCAGGGTTAGACACTGAGTGAAACTCCCTCTACACTGTCCCATCATACACTCCCAGGGTCAGACACAGAGTGAAACTCCCTCTACACTGTCCCATCACACACTCCCAGGGTTAGATACAGAGTGAAACTCCCTCCACACTGTCCCCTCACACACTCCCAGGGTTAGACACTGAGTGAAACTCCCTCTACACTGTCCCATCACACACTCCCAGGGTCAGACACAGAGTGAAACTCCCTCTACACTGTCCCATCACACACTCCCAGGGTTAGATACAGAGTGAAACTCCCTCCACACTGTCCCCTCACACACTCCCAGGGTCAGACACAGAGTGAAACTCCCTCTACATTGTCCCATCACACACTCCCAGGGTTAGATACAGAGTGAAACTCCCTCCACACTGTCCCCTCACACACTCCCAGGGTTAGACACTGAGTGAAACTCCCTCTACACTGTCCCATCACACACTCCCAGGGTCAGACACAGAGTGAAACTCCCTCCACACTGTCCCCTCACACACTCCCAGGGTTAAACACTGAGTAAAACTCCCTCTACACTGTCCCATCACACACTCCCAGGGTTAGATACAGAGTGAAACTCCCTCCACACTGTCCCCTCACACACTCCCAGGGTTAGACACTGAGTGAAACTCCCTCTACACTGTCCCATCACACACTCCCAGGGTCAGACACAGAGTGAAACCCCCTCTACACTGTCACATCACACACTCCCAGGGTTAGATACAGAGTGAAACTCCCTCCACACTGTCCCCTCACACACTCCCAGGGTTAGACACTGAGTGAAACTCCCTCTACACTGTCCCATCATACACTCCCAGGGTCAGACACAGAGTGAAACTCCCTCTACACTGTCCCATCACACACTCCCAGGGTTAGATACAGAGTGAAACTCCCTCCACACTGTCCCCTCACACACTCCCAGGGTTAGACACTGAGTGAAACTCCCTCTACACTGTCCCATCACACACTCCCAGGGTCAGACACAGAGTGAAACTCCCTCTACACTGTCCCATCACACACTCCCAGGGTTAGATACAGAGTGAAACTCCCTCCACACTGTCCCCTCACACACTCCCAGGGTCAGACACAGAGTGAAACTCCCTCTACATTGTCCCATCACACACTCCCAGGGTTAGATACAGAGTGAAACTCCCTCCACACTGTCCCCTCACACACTCCCAGGGTTAGACACTGAGTGAAACTCCCTCTACACTATCCCATCACACACTCCCAGGGTCAGACACAGAGTGAAACTCCCTCCACACTGTCCCCTCACACACTCCCAGGGTTAGACACTGAGTGAAACTCCCTCTACACTGTCCCATCACACACTCCCAGGGTCAGACACAGAGTGAAACTCTCTCCACACTGTCCCATCACACACTCCCAGGGTCAGACACAGAGTGAAACCCCCTCTACACTGTCACATCACACACTCCCAGGGTTAGATACAGAGTGAAACTCCCTCCACACTGTCCCCTCACACACTCCCAGGGTTAGACACTGAGTGAAACTCCCTCTACACTGTCCCATCATACACTCCCAGGGTCAGACACAGAGTGAAACTCCCTCTACACTGTCCCATCACACACTCCCAGGGTTAGACAGTGAAACTCCCTCTACACTGTCCCATCACACACTACCAGGGTTAGACAGTGAAACTCCCTCCACACTGTCCCATCACACACTACCAGGGTTAGACAGAATGAAACTCCCTCTACACTGTCCCATCACACACTCCCAGGGTCAGACACAGAGTGAAACTCCCTCTACACTGTCCCATCACACACTCCCAGGATTAGATACAGAGTGAAACTCCCTCTACACTGTCCCATCACACACTCCCAGGGTTAGATACAGAGTGAAACTCCCTCTACACTGTCCCATCACACATTCTCAGGGGTTAGACAGAATGAAGCGGCCTCTACACTGTCCTGTCACATCCTCCCAGGACTTTACACAGTTGACCTGCATTTCTAGATTCTTTCACAAGGTAGAAATATTTTCTCTGCACCCACCCTGTCACCTCCTTCACTCATGTTCCTGCTCATTTTTCGGAAGTCCAGCAGATATCAGCTTTCCCCATCCTGGTATCATTCCACACAACTTCCTCTGATTCAGGCTTCGGAATATTGGCATATATTGTGAAATTTGTTGTTTTGCTGCAGCAAAGTCCGAAGTCCGAAGTGCATATATATCATCAAATAGCACCCTGAGATTTATTTCCTGCGGGCATTCTCAATAAATCTATAGAACAATAATTGTAACAGAATCATTGAAAGACCACCAAGCAGGGCTTTCAACCCCAGTGCAGAAGACAACAAACTGTGCAAATACAAAAAGAAATAATAAATAAAAAAAGCAGTAAGTATTGAGAACATGAGATGAAGAGTCCTTGAAAGTGAGTCCATTGGTTGTGGGAATATTTCAATGATGGGGCAAGTGAAGTTGAGTGAAGTTACCCCATTTGTTTAAGAGCCTGATGGTTGAGGGTAATAACTGTTCCTGAATCTGGTGGTGCAAGTCCTGAGGCTCCTGTGCTTCTTCCTGGTGGCAGCAGTGAGAAGAGAGCAAGTGCTGGGTGGTGGGGTCCCTGATGGTGGATGCTGCTTTCCTGCGACAGCACTCCATGTAGATGTGCTCAGTGGTGGGGAGGGCTTTCCCCGTGATGGACTGGGCTGTATCCACTACTTTTTGTAGGATTTTCTGTTCTAAGACATTGGTGTTTCCATATCAGGCTGTGATGCAGCCAGTCAACATACTCCCCACTACACTTCTGTAGAAGTTTTAGATGTCCTTCTAAATCTTTGCAAACTCCTAAGGAAGTAGATGCACTGCTCTGATCTCTTTGTAATTGCACTTGGGTTCAGGACAGGTGCTCTGAGATGATGACATCAGGGAATTTAAAGTCGCTGACCCTCTCCACATGGGATCCTCCAATGAGGACTGGCTCATGAACCCCTGGTTTCCTCCTCCTCAAGCCTACAATCAGCTCTTTGGTCTTGCTGACATTGAATGAGAGGTGTTGTTACAACATCACTCAGCCAAGTTTTCAGTCTCCCCCCTGTATGCAAGCTCATCACCACCTTTGATTCAGCCTACAACAGCAAACCTGAATATGGCATTGGAGCCATGCCTAGCCACAGTCATGAGTGTAAAATAAGTAGAGCAGGGAGTGAAGCACATGGACTGGTGACTGGTGACTGGTGACTGGTGGTGCACCTGATTTTGTGGAGGGAATGTTGTTGCCAGTCTGAACTGACTGGGGTTTGCAAAAGAAGAACTCCAGGATGGAGGTACTGGGGCCAGTGTCTTGGAGCTTGTTGATTAGTTTCAAGGGGATGATGCTGTTGAACACTGAACTGTGAAATCTATAAAATAAATTCAATAACAAACATTTCCTGTAAATCTAACATGCACAGTGGAAAGAGCAAAATAAGTGACGTGGTGTTCATGGGTTTATGGGCCGTTCAGAAATCTGATGGCAGAAGGGAAGCTA